>NW_007159100.1:0-820 GCF_000164805.1 Carlito syrichta | reverse complement strand
TTGTATATATTTAAGGTGTACAATGTGATGCTTCGACATACATATATGTAGTGAAATGATCACTACAATAGAGCAAATAAACCTATCCTGTCCTCGCTTAATTACTTTTGCGTATGTGTGTGTGCAGAGTGACTGAAATCTACTCCCTTGACAAATGTCCAGTATATGATACAATATGACTGACACTGTTTTTATGAGGTGGGAATTTGGTGTAGCCTGGCCATAAGCTGAAACTTCTACCCTGGTCTTTTTTCCCTGAATTGTTATTTCCATATAGCTTATATAGAGAAAAGTGCACAAATCAGACCCATATATCTCCATGAAGTTTCAGAAACTGAATATACCCATGTGCCCAGCACCAAAATCAACAAATAGAACGTCAGTTTCATCCAGAGATGCCTTCACTTCAATGCTAGCTGATACTCAGATGCCAATGAGTTTTTACAACAGGAAGGAGTCTGTTGTAAAAACACGAATTTGATTTTGCCAGTTTTCATGTTTTGTGTGCCGGGAACCACATAGCACACACTGTCTTGGGTGTGGATTAAGACGGGGGTCTTGGGATCACTCGTCAATGCTACATCAGTTGTTACTGATGAATTTTCATTGCTATGTGGAGTTCACCAGGTGCATAGACCACAGTATCGATTAATTCTCCTGCTGATCATTTGGTTGGCTTCCAGCCAGGCGCTATTATGAATCCAGGTTCTGTGACCATCAGAACAGGTACTCATGCAAGGAGGAGCATGGTAGATGTGCATATAACTTTAATAAATGCTATCAATGTGTTTTCCAAAGTGATTATTCCAATTTAAACCCC
>NW_007159099.1:0-784 GCF_000164805.1 Carlito syrichta | reverse complement strand
GTAAAATGGGATTGGGGAAAGAAACGTCCATGGGTGATAGGTGTGTCCCTGGACTTTTTTGGCGGAAGGTCTCATTGCCGAGTCTGAAGGTCAGACTGCCAGGGGCACATATCTGACCTCGGAGAGGAGACCTGGCATGAACCCAGCCATGGAGCCTAGGTAATTCCCTCACCAATGCGGGGACAGGAACTGAGGGGGGAATTTGGGACTGGAAGGTGCTAAGCTTGGTAGACTCTCCCATGTGATGGGGGTTGGGGGGGAAGAAGTGAGTGCAGAATGTTTGCAGGAGAATTTCTTTCTTTCTTTCCTTCTTTCTTTCTTTCCTTCTTTCTTTCTTTCTTTCTTTCTTTCTTTCTTTCTTTCTTTCTTTCCTTCCTTCCTTCTTTCTTTCTTTCTTTCTTTCTTTCTTTCTTTCTTTCTTTTCTTTCCTCACTAGGTTACCCAGGCTGATCTCAAACCACCTAACTCCTCTCAGCATGGTTCTCCTAAACTGTGGCGATCACAGGCTTTCCATTTGGTCAACAACCTGGTCTTCCAACCTGGTCTTGAACTATTGACTGGAGGCGATCTGCCTGTGGATGCCTGCCCTCTCCCAACCTTTCCTTGTTTTGCTTGTGGTCCAGGTGGGGGCTTGCTATTGTGTCCAGACTCGTCTTGAGATACTGGGTTTCAGCCATCTTCCCATCTTAGCCTCCCCAAGTGCCAAGGAGACCAGTCATGAGTTGCCTGGCTCTCCACGCCCCTCCCAAGGTTTGAGAGTCACACCCTCCCTTTCCCTGAGGAA
>NW_007159098.1:0-696 GCF_000164805.1 Carlito syrichta | reverse complement strand
CAATTGTGGTACAGTTGTGGCTCCCAGGGGCCTCGACCTGCGGGGCTCACCCAGTCCTCACACCTTGGCCACTGAGCAACAGGGACTCTGGGGACTACCACGCCAGACATGATTTTGGGGACCTCTCGCCCAAGACAATGTCTGGCCACATCACCTGGGCTGGTCTGTGACCCCTGGGCTTAGGAAGTCTCCCTCCTCGGACTCCCAGGTTGCAGGGTTGAAGGCTATGTGACACATTGCCTTGCCTGGACTCATACGTACTTTCGTCGGGAGTGATACCTCAGCCACTGCGGAGGCAAAAGTGGAAGGATCGCCAGATCCCACAATTTCTAGGTTGGTGGTGAATGACGGTCATGTCCCCGGGCCCCAGCCTGGGCTATAGAGCCACTGTCTCCAAAAACATGAGAATCATTCACAGATTCTCAACTGCGCATGTTGTGTTCACAGGGCGACTGGCTTTAGAGACAGGAAAAGTGGGATTGGGGGAAGAAATGTGCCTGGGTGAGGGATGTGTCCCTGGCCTTTCTTGGAGGAAGGTCCTTGTAGCTGAGTCAGAGTGTCTGCCTGCCTGGCATGCATTTCACACCTTAGAGAGGAAAGCGGGTAGGAACCTGGCCAGGGAGTGTGGAAACTCCTGCACCAAAGCAGGGGCAGCAATTTTTGGGAATTTGGGGTTGAAAGGTGTCGATCTTGGGG
>NW_007159097.1:0-712 GCF_000164805.1 Carlito syrichta | reverse complement strand
ATAGGACACACATATGGAGAAGGGCTGGACAGAGATGCACCCATTATATAGAAGACCCAGATATGGAGACAGCTATCACGAAAGAAATCTAGTCACTTGGGAATACATCACAGAGGAGAGCCAGTCATTGAGGCAGTTATCACAGAGTAGGGGAAAGTCGTTGAAGCACCCATAACAGAAGATGCCCAGTTACTGGAGCATTCATTAAAAGAAGGACCGCTTACTGGATCTTGCATCACTAAGGAAACCAATCAGAGAGGAGGCTCAGGAATAGGAACACCCATCACGGGGGAGGAAATCATTGGGAGACTCATCACAAAGGAGGGCAAGTCACTGAGGAACCCACAGCACAGTATGTCTACTCACTGGAACACCCATCACAGAGAAGGGACAGTCACTAGGACACTAATCACAGAAGAGTAGCAGTCACTGGGGAATCCCTCATAAAGGGGTGCCAATCATTGGTGCAAACATAACAGAGCTGGGCCCATCACTGAGACACCCATTATAGTGGAGGCCCAGGTACTTTAACACCTATCAAAGAGGATGGTTAGTCACTGGAAAACAAATAAATGAAAAGTCATAGACCTTCTGGCATCCATTTTAGATGAGCACCCATTACAGGGGCACAAGTAACTGAGAAATGACAAAACCTATGGCACCCATAATGGAAGAGGACTAGTCACTGGGGCGCCCATTGTATATAAGCTTA
>NW_007159096.1:0-958 GCF_000164805.1 Carlito syrichta | reverse complement strand
CACAGTTCTGATGTCCCCTTCTTCTGAAGTTTCCCAATATAAAACAGTTATTTTAGGACAGTGGCGTTTTCATCTTTCTTTTCTCTTTTCTATCATTCTGACACATTTTGTTTTATCTTGGAATCCTTTGTTCAAATAAAATCTTAGCTGGAAAGGTAAGTATTTTAACATCAGTGTCCTTTGGCTGTTGAGGTGATACCTGTGGGAATTTCCAGACTGCCCTTTAGGGTAGCCCTAGATCCTTAACTGGCTTTTACAGAGGTCCAGTACACACGCAAATGCAGACTTCTCTCTGAATTTAATTTAAAAATTAAACAGCTAACCCATTATCAGCCTTTACTTTGGGAGTTACTCTGATTACTTTAGAAGTCAGGGAAAGGTTGCAGAATGAGATTCCACATGTGTACATGGATCTGTTTATTTGAACAACCGTGAGATTTGATGTCAGGAACAGAACTATTTTCATGTCCACCTACTCACTCAGTAGAGAAGGAATGTGTGGTCTAGTGTTTTAGTCCATTTGTGATACTATAGCAAACTACCTGAGACCGGAGAAATTTATTAAAAAAAAAAAACAGAAGTGTATTGCTCACAGTTCTAGAGACTGGAAGTCTAAGATCACAGCACCAGCAGATTCAGTGTCTAATGAGGGCCTGTACCATGGATAACATTTTTTGATGGTGCCCTCATGGTGAAAAAGATGGAAGAGAAAAGGACAAAAAGAGATGAACACTGTGTCCTTACATGGCAAAAGGGCTAGTTCTCTTTAGCATTTTATAAGGACACTAATCCCATCCATGAGAACAGTGCCTTCATGACTTAATCACTTTCCAAAAAGCCCCATCTCTTTTTTGTCAATTTCTTTTTCTTGTTATTAATATTATTATATTCAAGGGATACATATGCAGGTTTGTTACATAGGTATATTGTGTGATGGTGAGGTTTGGGTTTCTATTGA
>NW_007159095.1:0-4570 GCF_000164805.1 Carlito syrichta | reverse complement strand
TTTCTTTAACTTTCTGTGTCTGGAACTTTCTGTCATCACAAATAACTGAAAAGTGAACTGCTTTTGGGAGGTCTCACTTTGGAGGTATAAAAAGAAAGAGGGCCGAGGGCCCATCAAAAGGAGAAAGGAGTAGAGACACTAACAAGCAAAAAGGTGAGAGGGAACCAAAGAAGAAAGAAGGAGAAAGAGGGACACAGGCAAGGAGCCAAGTGTGTGCTTTTGTGGTGGGCTTGGGACACTGCATTTCCCCACCCTGGAGAGCTCTCCCATATGGTGAAAGTTTCTCATTGATGCACCCAGGAATGTGTTCCCACTAGAAAGTCTATTTGTTCTGTGTTTGCTTTTTGCAAAATTACCCTTCACTCTTTGTGGGATATGATGGATTACAGAAATCCTTTGCAACATGTGTGGCACTAAATGAGACACCTGCTGGTTTCCTTAAAGTTGACTGACAGGTACAATGTATCCCCCTGTGCTTCCTCCCACACCTTCTCTATTGGCAGATGGACTCCCTTGCATGGCCTGGGGAGGTTCACACCAGATATGGACATTCAGTTAAGCTCTGATTCTGCTGGGGATACATCATGGTTTGACTGTGCACATCCAGAGACTCCATGTCTATCTAAAAAAATTCAGACAGATGATCAGTGAACTTCTCCACAGCAGTTGAGACATTTCTACTCTGAACTCCTAAATCAGGTCTCTCAGTTCTTTATGGAGCACCATCCATATTTAATTTTTATTTTTAATGGACATATTACTTTGTAATCAGGCTATATTCTTTCCCCTGTATCTTCCCTACCATCTCCAGCTGTCAATACACGAGGCAGACTGGACTCCATCATGTCCATAACTAGTGCTGGGAGTTTTAAAAAATTTCTTCTCTGCCTTCCAGCAAAGATATTCCATTTTTCCCTTTTCCTATCACTATGCCTGTAGCTCAGACAATGACAGACAAATACAGAATCTGATTGACCCAGCGTAAGTAAGGCATTCTCTTCTTGAGCAGGTGAGGGTAGGTAATCTTCATAAACAGAACAAGTAATACACTTTCCAAAGAGAGATAGTTCCAAGAAAGAAAGAAGCAAATCTTGGAATACTGGTAGGCAAAATGAGATAAGAGGAAGAAAATCATGTTCTGCCATGAAAATACAGAGTGAAGGAAGTAGTCAGGGCACAGTGAAAAATTTGGGACATATGGTCCATGAATATTCCTGTATGAATTACAGCCACACACAGCTGTTGTGGGCTCATAGGGGCTGGAAGTTGAGGAGAAGCTGTCCTTTCCAACTTGAGGAGACTGGGAAGGGTGCTGTCCAGGTCACTAGGCAGAGGTGTGGCCTGAGCTAGGGCAGTTCTGGTGGGAAAAGAAAGGAGGGTCCCCTTGTGTTTGAGGCAGAGTAAGATCTTGAGGTCAGGTCTGGATAGGGAGTGAGGCTGCCCTGGCCATTTACGGCTCAAGATGGCCTTTCAGATAAGGGTTCTGAAAGCTGTGTGCTAGTGACTTATAGTTTTGTCTGTATATGAATTGTTCCAGTAAAGTGTTCTTAGGGAAAGGAGGTAGAGGACCTGATTTGGGGGTCAAGTATTCCAAAAAGGAACATCTGCATTGCTGTTGATTAACCTGTCCAGTCCCCTTGCTCAGTCTCCTGACCTGACCCCCATGTCCCTGCCCTGAAAATGCACAGTCAGCTCAGTCATGCCATCTCCCTGTTGGAACTAGTCTTTGGGTACCCTTGTGGTCTTGAGTATCCTGGTCTTCAGACAACCTTCTAATGTAAGCAGTTGTCATGCAAGAAGAGATATGGGAAAAGAAACCTCCTTGCCAGTGAGCTCCAAGGGATTCTACAAGGTCTGAACTTCACTCCAAGTAACTAATTGCTCCCCAGTCTGTCTCCTAAACAGTGAAAATAAATTTTGCAAGGACAAATGCCAGACAAACAGGGTGGGGTGCTCCAGTAAGGCTACAGTCTCAGGACACCAATATGGGATTCAAGCCACCTGCAAGAATGTTTCACCGTGAGAAACCTGAGTGGTGGAGAGCAGTAACTTAATTGTCAGGGTGAATGCCTGGCTCCTGCCCTCCGAGACCCTCTGCCCTCTTTACCTCCTTCTGTCCCTTTATCCTCCCTGCATCTCACCTCTCTTTCTTTCTGCCCTCAACTACCTTCCATATGTCCTCATCCTTTCTCATTTCAGACCATTTAACATGGGCCCTCAGAACACACTTGCATTTAAGTCTTTGCAACAACTGAAAAATTAAACCTGGAGAAATTTGGTGACTATTTTAGCAGGGTCTGAGGTCCTTTGGGACTTTTGACCAGATATTTCTATTCTCTAGGCAACCACACAGTCCAGGACTGACTCCTGGAGCTGCTTAGCTGGCATCCTGTGTCAAGAAAGGAGCCCGCGGTGGGTTGGGAATCCCCATTCTCCATAGATGCTGGGATCCCAGTATGAATTCCAAACATTTGCATATTTAGAGGATGAACAGAGGCAATTTTCTGTAGATAAGTGTCAAAATTTAGAATAGGATCAGCGTCTATTCATCATCTGTTGACCTATGAAGGATAGAATTTCTTTGCAACTGCTGTAAAGGATCTGATGCAAATGAATGAGGCATGTTCGATTAGTCTTAGACCCACCATCAGGACAGTGAAAGCTGCACCACCCTCAAGGATGAAGGAAAATAGGAATCCCAAAAGCATATTTTCCTTTATTAATCATGTTATTCCAAAAGGAAACAGGGCAACAGACCAATTACTTGAGAGAAGGAAATCCTACATTCTAGGATTTAGTGGTAGCGGCCTTTTTATTAGGGGACACCATTAACCCCAAGCCCCTAGGTTCCCACTAAGGAGGTCCTGGACACTTTCTGGGTTGCTGGCTCCTTTGTAGGGCATGGCCTTCCAATTATATGAGACCAGGCAGGCCCTTTAAGGACAGGGGTACCCCAGACTCAGTCACCATTATTCGATGTGTCCTTGATTTCCCTGTGGTTGGGGCCAGTCTGATAATCCAGTTGCTAGGACCCTGAACCTTAAAAAGGAGGCAGGCCAGAACAAGGAACACAGTGAAAGGTTCAGGGGTGTAATTCCCATCTCATTCACACTATAGCAGAGGTGCAACTTTGCTTTCCAGAATCACTTCTGACATCAAAACAAAAGACAGATTTATCTGTACTTTGATGGGAAGGTCCCATGGAGACTTGAGCTCAGATCACAGGATTCAGAATACAGAGGGGCAAACTTCACACCATGGAACTGCCCAAAGGTAACACTTTGACTCACTGAAGTTGTCTAAGTCTTTCCCCAGCCTCCACTGTTACTGATGATTTTCTTCCCAGGTATTTCTTCACATCAGATAGGACTCAAGTACCCTTCATATGCTGCTGGAGGAGTTTCCCCAGATTCACATTGTATCTGCCTGACTCTTTGCATCTCCACCTTAGAGAATGACATTAAATCCACTTTGGAATGAAACATGGAAGAGTGTGTTAACATTTCCACAAAATCCACCTGGTCTTCTTTGGTGACTGGAGTTTCCTGCCCTGAAGTAAAATTTCTGGCCCTCTCCAGGTGTCCCTTTCTTTTTCTTTCCAAGTGTCCTCTTTTACTTGTCCATGAAGCACTGATGACCTTCTTTGGAACAGGATTTTGGATGTACTGGAATTCCTTCTCCTCCTCTTCTTCCTCTTCCTCCTCTTATTTCTCCTCCTTTCTATCCTCATCTCCTCTCTCCTTGTCTTCCTTTCTGTTTTCCACCTCATCCTCTTCCCCTAGCTGTCTCCAACTCTTCATACATCTTGGTCTTCTCCACCTCCTGCTCCCTATCTCCTTGGCTATAGCTCCTCATCCTTCTACATACTCCTACCCTACTCATCACTACCACTCACACACAGGCCAGTCCAATACAGGAATGGGCTACCACAGTGTGAGAAGGCAATGAGGAATACTTTTTATTCCAGTAGGGTACTTTCATTGTCTTTGCTGGGGAGACTGAGATGACACCAACTGAGTTTCTGAAGGTCAATAGCCTATTGTCAAATCCTGGGCAGGACTGGCAGATTGACGTTGACGCCATACATGGGATGACCTCAAATAGGCATGGTCAGGTTTCAAAGCAGCAAATCCAATTGCCAAAGTCCAAGTAAATTGAAACCAGAGGGATGAATGCCTTTTCTTTGCAAGTTGAATTCCAAGTGGAGGGATCTCAATACCTCTGGGGTCCAGAATGTTTGACTTGGAGGCAGGAAAAGTTGTCGTGTGGTGTTCTGATGTCCAGTGTTGCAATCTATTCATGCTGATACCAAAACATGCCCAAAGGCAGGACTCAATACCTCTGTCCTCAGTGGGTTTGGAATGTGTTTTTATAGTAGGAAAAATGTGTTGGGGTGTCGGTGACCAGCACTGACCAAGGGTGGGTTAGGACCCGCACCAGAGAATCTGGACAGCGAGAAGAGACTACTTGGAGGCAGTTCTTCTGGGAACAGTCTGATCAGGACTGAAGCCAAATTTTATTTGGACTCCTTCCAACTTATATACCATTTTCTATACCCTCCAGCAGTGTG
>NW_007159094.1:0-8248 GCF_000164805.1 Carlito syrichta | reverse complement strand
TCTTCTTTTTTTTTTTTAGTTGGAGTCTCACTCCATCTCCCAGGCTGGAGTGAAGTGGCACGCTCATGGCACCCCCAGTGTTGACCTGCTGGGCTCAGGCAATCCTTCTGCCTTAGCCTTCAAAGTTGCCAAAACTACTGGCACGTGCTACCACACCTGGATAATTGTTTTTTTGATTTTTGATTTAGTGTAGAGAAGAGGTCTCAAGAAGTTGTCCAGGCAGGTCTCAAACCCCTGGGCTCAGGCAATCCTCTCACCTCAGCCTCCCACAGTTCTGGGATTACGGACTTGAGCCACTGTGCCCGACTGATGTTGCATTTCTTTCTTCCATTTCCTGACCTCTCAGCTTCTGGCTGCCTTGGCATATGTTCCAAGTTAAGCAGGTCTATGTATGCCTACCCCAAAGGCCAAAGAAGCTGAGAAGATGAGGAAAGAGTTTGAAAAATCCAGTTTCTTAGCAATAATCATTTAACAGAAATATAAAACAGAAATTTAAAATTCAAGGGTGAGAACATACAGTGGATCCCCCAGCTTTTACCTCCCAGACCCAGGATTTACTTTCCACAGAGAAGAATGTGTAGGACAATTAAAGTCCACGCCTCAAGGAAAGGCCAGAATTTCTCAAAGGGCAAGATATACCATAAGTATATCTTTTATTTTTGTTTTTGTTTTTGAGTTAGAGTCTCACTCTGTCGCCCAGGCTGAAGTGTAGTGGCCACCCCGTGTCAACCTGCTGGGCTCCAGCGATTCTTCCGCCTCAGCCTTCCAAGTAGCTGGAACTACAGGAGTGCACTACTAAGCCCGGCTAATTTTTTTATTTATTGTAGAGACGAGGTCTTGCCAAGTTACCTGGGCTTCGTCTCGAACCCACAGGTTCAGGCAATCCACTCACCTTGGCCTCCCAAAATGCTGGGATTACAGGCTGAGTCACCAAGCCTGGCAAGTATATCTTTGAAAGTAGAATTCTTAGAGACATTCTCAGAACTAGTGGATTAGCATCCAAGATGGACTTGCTTTATTCCTTTTGTTATTGTTGTTTGTTTGTTTTGAGTTGGAGCCTCACTCTTGTCACCCAGCCTGGAGTGCAGTGGCATGCTCATGGCCACTGTAGCCTCAACCTGCTGGGCTCAGGCAATCCGTCCATCTCGGTCTTCCAAGTAGCTGGAACTACAGATGCATGTTATCATGCCCGGCTAGTTTTTGTGATTTTTTGTAGAGACAGGTCTCACCAATTTGCCCAGGCTAGTCTGGAACCCCCAGGCTCAGACAATTCTCTCGCCTAAACCTCCCAAAGTGCTGGGATAACAGACTAAGCTGCCACGCTTCATCTGCTTCATTCTTTATGAGAATCTTGAGAAATTAGAGGAGAGGAAAGATGGGGTGCTGGAGAGAGAGATGGGAGACTTTAAGGTATTCAAAGAATAGTCCTTATGAAACCACTTCAGGAAGAGAAGGGAGAAGCCCTAGACTCACCTCAGAAGCAAGTAGCTTCAGACAAGGCCCCTGGTGGCACACAAATGTCCTGGGGCCCAGGAGCCTGAGAGCTAGGTCACAGGGTACCAGATAAAGAAGCCAATGTTGGTTATCTCATGAGGGACAAAAGTGAGATAAAAGTTGCAATCCCAAAGGGGCTAGAAGTCACGGGAATGAGGAGGGAGAGTGGAATGAGGAGCAAGAAAAGGACATCCAGATATTGCCAGGCAGAAGTGGAACCTCGGCAGGAAGCCTGCCAGAAGAGGAGGGGAGTTTAAGTACGGGCTCTTTGAGAAGAGTGTTCCTGGACACCAGTCCAAGAAAGGGTGGGGAATGCTGGGCAGGTTTGGGATGTAGACTAGAGGTAGGAAAATGTAGCTTCCAGAGGGTGTTTTCCAAAGTGCATCTCTGAGCAGGGAAAATTTGGGAGACTTGATCTGAAAGGGATCTGAGTGGGGCAGTTGCAGCATCACAGGTGGGTGAGGTGTGCAGTGGAAAAGCCAAATCTCCGCCTTCATTCTCTAAGTTGTCCTCCAACCAAGCTTGCCATTTAGCAAGACTCCAAGTTAAGTTGACAGTTGATGAAAATGATCGAGACCCCAGCGGAGACTGCACAGGATCCTGGGCAGGGATACAGGGATGGAATTTGAGGTCCTGGAAGGTATGGGAGATGTGGAAGAGAAGATCCAGCACCAATAATAGAGAATAAGGGGTGGAGAGAACAAGCTCTCACTTTCTCTCCAAGTACTTGGAGAGTTGGGAGCCCCAATTAACCTAGAAAAGAGAGAAGGCAATTGAGGGCCTAGAAGGGACTGGAAAATGCCAAGCCTGCAAGAATTTAAAAAGGGTGGGAGGCAGGGAATGAGGGTCAGAATTCTCCTGAGTGTCCGAAGCCCAGAAGAGTGGAGAACATAAATATGGCAGAGGAAGATAGAGAACTCTGAAGAGTGAGAGTGTGCAGGGTTCCTCCAAGGTCACTTTTGCATGCCAGGATTTCTTCAAAGCCACAGAGCTTTCCCTTTCCTCTTTTTTAAAATGTTTATTTTATTTTATTTTTATTATAAAGATGTGGGGTACAATTCAGGGTTAGGTATACAAACGTTGATTATGCGGGTACCCTTGTTGATGAGGTATGCTCCTCCCTCCCCTAGTAGTTTCCCTCAACTGCCAATCCCACCCCACTCCCCTGACAGTTTCCCATTACTGCCAATCCCTTTCTTATAGTATTATAATAATTGTTCAAGTTCTGCTTATCAGTGAAAACATATGGGGGCAACCCCTTCATGTCCCCTCCCGCTGTGGGAGCTTTCTGTCCTTGATAAGTCCTGCTTTCTCACTTAAAAAAGAAAAGAAAAGAAAAAAAAAACATGTGGTACTATGTTGTTTCTGTAATAGATCACTGAGTATGGTCGACTCTAAATCCATCCAAGTTGCTGCGAAGTTCATATGTTTGTCCTTCTTTACGGCTGCATAATATTCCATTGTGTATATGTACTACCTTTTTTTATCCAGTCCAGCTTTGATGGGCAACACGGTTGGTTCCATGTTTTTGCTATTGTGAATAGAGCTGCAACAAACATATGTGTACAGGTGTCTTTTTGGTAGAATGATTTGAGTTCCTCCGGGCATATTCCCAATAGAGGAATTTGCTGGGTCATATGGAACGTCAATTTCTAGTTCTTTCAGAAATCACCACACTGTCTTCCAGAGAGGTTGCACTAGTTTGCATTCCCACCAGCAGTGTAAAAGTGTTCCTTTCTTTCTGCATCTTCGCCAGCATCAGTTGTTGTTTGTTGTATTAATGATGACCATTCTTACTGGGGTTAGGTGGTATCTCAGTGTGGTTTTGATTTGCATTTCTCTGATGATGAGTGAGGCTGAGTATTTTTTCATTTGTCTGTCGACTGCCAGTATATCTTCTTTTGAGACGTGTCTATTCATGTCTTTTGCCAAAATGTATACCTTGAAGGCTTCCTCCCCAGTGAACCTGTTCTGTGCCCAATTCTTCCTCATCCTCAGTCCTGAAGGAGGGCATTTCTATTCTGTTTCCAGTTTGATTCCTCTCAAATTAGGGTCCCTCAAGGCATCGTGGTTTGCACTTATTCCTCTCTGGAGCTTCCCTTACTGAGACAGGAGATTTTCACACACCCCAGGACTCAAGCTTTTCACCCAGTGAAATCTCCCCATTTCCTAAGTCTATCCGGTCTCATAGCCCTCAGCACCCCAGATTCCTTGGCAATCTCCTCCCCCATCTCAGGACTTCTCTCCAGATTGAAAGTCCCCTCTCCTTGCAGTAAAGCCCATAGACTCACCCCAAAAGAAACAGGAAGAAAACCCGGAAACAAACACGGGCCCACGCTTTATCTGCAGTTTCAAGACTGCAGATATTGTTGTGGAGGAGGAGTTGGTTAGATGAAAGCTAAGCTCGAAATGAAAGTTCTTACCAATGGTTAGTGACACTACAAGAGGGTTATCAGTGCACGAAACAAAACAAGAGCATATTTGTTCTCCTGAAGATTGTTATTATACTATACAGGATTTATAATTAGTAATGCATCCACAATCTGCTGTTAATTTCCTTACATTTAATTTTTTAATTGACAAATACTTGTACATATTCATGCTGTTAATTTTTCACATTGCATCATCTTTTTGATGATGTTGGCTTTTAATATTTCCCAACTCTAGTGCAGATAGCTGAATTAGTAAGTAGAAATTAAACCACACTTACTTGTTTCGGTTGACAACGCTTCATCTTTTTGAAGAAATACATGATGTCCTTTCTGGAACATATTCCATATAACTGGTTGTATAACAAGAAAACTATTTTTTCTAGTACAAATATCAGCATCTCTTTGATTAGAGATGTATACATGAAGTTTAAGATTATAATTGCTGTTTCCATTTCATATGGCATTAATTGATCTGTTAAGAATTTGCTTACATCAGGCATGAGATAATCAGCCAGTATATATACTAAAATATTCATAACCTTAGTCTTTAAAAATGAAATAAGCCAATTTGTGGAAAACATAATAAATATTCTGGTAGTTTCAGTTTAAGTTATGCTATGACTGACTCTATCTCGATAAGTTAACCTTTTAGAAGTCAAGTGTTACTTAAGTTAACTAAACAGGAATGAGTCTTGTCAAGGAGTGTGTGACATAATAACGGATATTATAAATCTAAACAAAAAGTTTAAATTTTCAAACAAGATCAGTGGTCACATGGTGCAGGGGTCCGCCCCACAAGGGTTGTGAGATGTCCTGAAGGAGAGACGGATAGGCGAACGAACGAAGATCATATACACGGACACCTGCTTCTTGAACAGATGACAATTCAATGCTAGTTAATACAGAGCTTTTATACCATTCGTGAAGGGGCAAGACAAAGAAAATTCTTTCACATACATATCTTTTAAAAGTTACCAACTAGTGGTCTTAGTAGCGAACAAACCAAGATTCCCATAGGCCTTAGTAGCGAACAAACCAAAGGCCTCCAGACAACGTCTTATTCATAAAGCCAACAATGACACTCTCAGGAATATTCTCATCTTAGCCTCTTATGTTCTTCAGAGTCCTGTGATCGCCTCCCTTGTCCAGATATCCTCGTTACTTTTCTCTTATCCTGCAGTGCTTGTTTCTAGAGAGAACTCAAAAGAAGCTTTTAGTAATGTTTCCCAGGCCCCTCAAGGTTACTTTCTGTTTTAGCTGATCTGTCATAAAAGTGTCTGATTATTATATTATGAGTTCAGTGAAAACCTACTCTACAAATGTTAACTTAGAGTTTTAACTATAGAATTAAGTAAAAACCTTAACATTAATCTTTATCAAAGTCAGTGAAAACAGTGTTATAAATCACCTACATAACTCCTAGATAAGTGTTAGAACTTATAATGAATTCATAATGAACTTATTATAAACTTGTGCTTCTAAAAATCCTTATGTCTAAACACTAAACTGCATAGTCCTAAATCAAATGAGTGGATACACTTATATCATTTATTACTTAAGCAGTATCTAGTAACTTGTAACCAAGTGAAAGAAAGCATTCTTGATGTGCTTCAGAGTTTAACCCTTGCATATGTTAGAAAAGGCCAAGTGGCATAGTGGGAAAAATGGAAAAATAAACCATGATATTTTCAGGTTAGCTGTGAGTATTCCACATAAACATGCCATTTCTTCTTCCACGACTGCACAGAATTCTTCGGCGGTATCAAACAGCAAAGGTGAAGCACAGAAGGGCCTCAGCTTCCTAGGCTCGCCCTGCGGCCCGGGGTCTTTGGCCCACCCGGACCCTGTCAATCAGGTGGGCCTCCAAGGCTGGCTCCCAACACTTGTATGACTTTTTTTGAGAAGTGTCTATTTATATATTTTGCCCACTTTTTATTAGGGCTGTTTTCTTCCTTCAGGTTCATTTGAGTTCTTTGTAGATTCTAGATGTTAGGCCTTTGTTATATAAACAGTTACCAAATATTTTTTTCCCATATTGTGGGCTGTCTTCCTATGTTCTTGATGGTTTCTTTTGCTGTGCAGAAGGTTTTCAGTTTGCTAACTTGTCTATCTTATTTTTCTTGGCATATGATTTTGGGGCTATGATTAGGAATTGGTTGCCTATTTTAATGTGCTTAAGGGTGTCTGGTGTTTTCTTGTATGATTCTTATACTTTGGGGTTTTATGTTTAGACTTTTTATCCATTTAGAGTTTATTTTTATGTGTGGTGATAGGTATGAATCCTATTTCATTCTTCTGCATGTGGTCAGTCACTTTTGCCAGCACCATTTACTGAATAAGGTCTCTTCTCCCCAGTTTTTATTATGTATGGTGTTGCCAAAGATGAGTTGGTTGAGAGACTGAGTTTTTGCTTCTGTACTCTCTTTTTTCTCCATTGGTCGATATGCCTGTTCTTGTACCTGTATGGGGCTGTTTTGATTACTGTAGCCTTTTTGTAAACTTGAAGTCTGAAAGTGTGATACTTCTCACTCTGTTTCTATTTTTGAGGATTGTTTTGACCTCCATGCACTTTTTTGTTTCCATAAGAATTTCTGTATTGTCATTTCCCAATCTGAGAATGATGTTAGTTATTTGATGGACATTGTGCCTTGGGTACAGAATGCCTTGGGTAGGACATGTTGACAATACTGATTCTTCTAATCAACTAGCATGGAACATTTTTCTATTTGTTTGTGTCTTTTTGGAATACTTTGAGCAGTGTCTTGTAGTTTTTGTTGTAAAGGTCTTTCACTTCTCTGGTAAGGAAAATGGAAAAATATTTTAACTTTTGTGTGGCTATTGTGAATGGGATTGTACTTTTTATTTGGTTCTCTATCTGTTTATTGTTGGTGTATAGAAATACAACTATTTTTTGGGCATTGATTTTGTAACAAACACTTTTCCAAAGTCATTTATCAGTGCAAGGGATTTTTTGACAAATTCCCTTGAGGTTTCAAGGTGTAGGATCATATCATCTGCAAAGAGGGGTAGCTTAATGTTCTCTTTTTCTATTTGGAAACTCCTAATTTTCTTCTTTTGCCTGATTGCTCTAGCTAGGTCTTCCAACATTATGTTGAACAGGAGGGCTGAGAGTGGGCAATCTTGTCTTGTTCCTGTTTTCAGGGGAAATGTTTCCAAATTCTGTCCATTGAGCAATATGTTGACTGTGGGTTTATCATAGATGGCTCTTACTATTTTGAGGAAAGTTCCTTCTGTGTCTAGGTGCTCAAGGGTTTTTATCAAGAAGGGATACTGGATTTTGTTTAAGGCTTTTTCTGCATTAATAATATACTTGTGTGGTTCTTGTTTTTATATCAGGTGATGTACTGAATTATTTATGGTCTTGCGAGTGTTGAATCATTCCTGCATCCTGGGAATGAAACCTACTTGGTCATGGAGGATGATTCTTGAGCTTTGTTATTGGCTCTGATTTACTAGACTCTTGTTGAGAATTTTTGCATCTACAATCATCAAGGAGATTGGCCTGTAGTTCTCTTGCCTTGATGGATTGTTACCAGGTTTGGGTATCAGTGTGATACTTGCTCTAAAATGATTTGGGGAAGAGTTCTATCTTTCTCTCTCTCTCTTTTTTTTTTTGAGTTGGAGTCTCACTCTGTCACCCAGACTGGAGTGCAGTGGCCACTCCCGGCCATCGCAGCCTCTACCTGCTGGGCTCCAGCGATCCTTCCACCTCAGCCTTCCAAGTAGCTGGAACTACAGGCATGCGCTTCCACGCCCGGCTGATTTTTTGATTTGTTGTAGAGATGAAGTCTCTCCAAGTTGCCCAGGCTGGTTGTGAACCCGCGGGCTCAGGCAATCCACTCACCTCAGACTCCCAAAGGCGCAGGATTACAGGCTGAGCCATCGAGCCCGGCTTCCATCTTTCTCAGTTGCCCGGAATACTTTTGATAGAATTGGTATCAGCTCCTCTTTGTATGTTTTGTGGAGTTCAATTTGGAAGCCATCAGGCCCAGGTCTTTTCTCATGTGGGAAACTTTCTTTTGGTCTTCAAATTCTGAGAGTCTTTCCTCTGCTTGGTTAATTTGCTTTACATGCATGACAGCTTGCTATTTATTTCTTGGATGGAGTTTTTATGCCCCAAATCTTTGTTATCATTTCTTTCAGTGTTGCTTCTTGTCTTTCTGACTCTTGTTCATTTTTCCACCCACTTCCTGATCTCTGTTATATTTCTGGGACCAATGGTGAGTGATTTCCATTGTTTGGGCTCTGAGTTCTGATTTTTTGAGCATTGTCTCTTTGGTACTCTGGGTGTTACCTGTGTT
>NW_007159093.1:0-5384 GCF_000164805.1 Carlito syrichta | reverse complement strand
GTTCTCTGAATCTCTTGTTTTGAATTTTCGGGTCATTGATGAGATAATGGAAGTTTTTCTTCAAATCTCATGGAATGTTTGTTCCAAGGTGGCCTCTATTTCTCTTTCTGTTTCAGAAGGCCAATTACTCTTAGGTTCTTTCTCTTGAAGTAATTGCTCCTCTCTGGAAGATTTTGTTCTGTCTTTTTTAAGCTTCTTTTCTATGTTTTTCACAGTTTGGGTTAGTTCTATATTTTGGTCCACAATCTCTGTGATTCTTTCTTCTGCTTGGCTAATTCTGCTTTCCATGCTTATCAGTTTGTTATTTATTTCATCCACAGTATTCTTTATTACTGTTATCTAAGTTATCAACTCCTTCCTAGTTTTTTCTTGTCTCTCCTCAATTTTTAAAAAAAATCTCTCCATTAATGTCTTGATGTCTAGGTTTGTAGTTTGAGACCAGTCATTCTGGGGACTCTTCATTGTTTTCATTCCAAGGTCAGTTTTCTTATTGTCTGCCCTCCTGGGTGTCTAGGAGAGTCCCATATTCTTCTTTTGTTTTTTTTTTTTTCATTTGTGTAAATTTTTCTCTCTCTCCCCCTTTCCCTCCCCTTCTTTAATTCTTTTTTTCAGGGAAGGTGGGGTTGCTTTTACTTTGTTCAATCTCCCGTTCTTTCTTATGAGGGTCATCTGGCTTTGTTCACTTTTGAGGCTGGAGTGTGGACTGGAGGCTGTACTTTTTGTAGTTTTGAGGTTTAATTGATGGGGGAGCTGTGATTCAGAATCTATCTGCTGATCCCAGTATCCACCAACAGGTGTATGGGCACACTGGAACCTATTTCCCACTACCTTACAATCTGTCCATGCATTGGTGTGTAGGTCTGCTCCCTGGAACAAAAGGAGGTATGAAAAAGAAAAATAATGGAAGAAGCAGAGGCCAAGAAGAAGTAGAGAGAAGAGTGAGTGGGAAAACAGACATACATGCCAACTAATGCGTGAAAAAGAGACACAAGGCCAGAAAAGAGTGAAAAACAGACACACAGACAAAATTCCCTAAAGCATACCAGTAACCACACAAAGACAGTCCAACAAAATCATGCCTTTTGATGCATTTTCCCCCAACACAAACAGGTAGTCTAAATAAAAAAGCAAACAAAAGTGAGCAAAACAAACAGTCAGAATGATAAAATCAAAAGTCAAAATAAGAAATCAGGCTAGCTCTGGAATCTTTTCTGAGTGTCTAAAGTGTCTTCAGCACTGATCTCTAGCCTCCCTTTTGCTTTCATTGCAGGCAGATAGATTTACTCACAGCTTGGGTTTTTTCCTTTAGCTTGCTGCCTGTGAGGTCTGTGATGCTGAGTTGCCTACATCTGATTCAGCATAGGGGAGGGGCTTTTGTCTTCTGTTTAGCGACATTACATTAGAAACCAAGGTGGAGGCTGCTCATAGGTGGGTGGGGCAAGGCAAATCTCTGCCTGGAAAATGGCCAAGGTGGGCATCTCCTCTTTCATGGATCCTTTCTCTCTGCTCATCCAGGTCCATGGGCGATCCACTATGACAGGCTGTGGTGGTGTGTGAGGCACTGAGGATCAGTTGCACAGCTGGGCACTGGATCTGGTGTGCCACCAGTGGCCTGGGGTGGAAGAGGGAGCTGGGAGTTCCCTCTTCTGGAGCTGAGAGCAGCTGATTAGCACCTCCTTAAGATAGACTGTTCCCTTACACAACCATGGGGTTGCACGCTGTGTGCCTCAGCCAGAGTGGGACCAGAGCTCCAAAGGGCAGGTACTTAGTGGTGACACCAGATTTGGGCCCCTCACAGGGTACTTCAGCCAGAAATGGAGCTGGTATCTCTGAGGGGCAGGTGACTAGAGCCTCCTTGGGTGATGGCAGCTTGAAATAGGTCTGGGTGGGAGCACAGAACTCAGGGTGGGAGCTGGAACTCTGAGGAGTGAGCACTGGGCTGCTGGGCTGGGAGCCCAGTCAGGGTGGGAGCTGGCAGCAGCTGAGTGCCGGGGGGATCAGTGTAGCCAGCAAGGGAACTCAGATCTCCACAAGGTGGTATCTAAGGGACTCTGCAGGCGGCGGCTTGGCACTGGGTGAGATGATGTAGCCTGGGAGGGAGCTGGGATTTCCACACAGCTGGGGCCGGGGCCACCTATAGAGAAGCAGCAGCAGCCAGGGTCCACAATAGCTGGCCTTGTGTGGGACCGAGGGTCTTCAGGCTTCAGACCAGTGTGGTTGGTGGTGTGCAGGGGGCTGGGGAAAGGAAAGTAAGAGTCTTTTTGGGAACTCATGTTCAGAGAATCTCACAATTCCACCTATGCCATCGTCTTCTTACCAGAATTCTCCTCTTACATATTATTATCATTATTATTTTGTTATATTATTCTGATTTTGCTTGAATATTGGTATGAATTAGGTTAGTTGATTAATGATTTTTAAACAATTGCCCTTTAAAAGTGTTTAAATCTTAATTAGATTATAATTGACTATTAGTCATATTTTTTCAGCCCTAGAATCTACATATCCATATGCAACAGTCTTCCTCAAATTATTAGATTTTCTAAGCAAGTCTGACTTAATAAAAACAGATGGCTAACTAAGTGAAATTGGCAACAAATTTATCTAAATTTGTGAGATTTTGTTAAAAAAACAATTTGTTATTGTCTTAGAATTCTCCAATTTATTTCTTCCCTTTCCTAACTCTTTTTTCCATCACAGATTGCTTTGCATGCCTTGACTATCATTGTCCAGATTGACAGCATGTTAAGTAGCATGTTTTTCTTTGCTGTTAAGTTGAAAATAGTTTTTATTTTAAAGGCAAAATTATTGTGTAATTTTTAAATGACATAATTAATAATGCCCATTTAATAGAAGCATAAGGTACTTAAATATAAAAATATATAACCATCCATTCATAATTTATTTACCTGGAAATGACTACTGTTATCTGTGTATTGATATCCTCCTAGAATTTTTTCAATATGTGTGCATAAATATACATTTATAAAACTGGGATCAAAAATTTTAAAAAATGAGATTAGGGATTTCATGGCATTTCCAAAATGCTTTTTTATTTTCATATATTTTAATTTTTAAAATGTTAATAAATATATATCCAGAGTATCAATAGCATGGGTTGAAGTGTTTCCTTATATAGCTGTACAATAATTCCATTTACTAACTAAGCTCTTACTTCTTAGCACTTAACTAATCGTTCTCTATTAATATTAAAAGTATTTTTTAAATGATGTATATAACAGTGTTAGAACATATTTCATCCTACCCTTACCATAAATCCCTAAAGGTAGCATGAATGGGTTATGGTTTCACAGATTTTAAGTCTTTGTTAATATCCTGCTTAATTTTCTCTTGAGCAAGTTTGAACTAATTTAATTTGTCACAGCAGTGTTTTAGAGGAAAATGTTATGTACAGAATCTGGAAATAATTCTAATGTGAAGCAAATCTACTTGCATTCCAGCTACAATAATCACATGCTCAAGTAAAAATGTGACATTAATTCAGTCTTCATATCACCGTAAATTAAGTAAACCTCAGTACTGCTAGTAAGTTCTCTGTTTTACTTGCATTGCAGTATAATAATTACCCATCATGAAGTTCTTAAAAATAAAGAGATTGGAGAAGAAGAGTGTTCTGAAGTAGAAAGAGGAGGATTCAGAGATAGCAGACCTGTGCAATGGGGAAAATTTATTCCTTCTATCTTTTGTTTTTTTGAATTGGGGTCTCACTCTGTTGCCCAGATTGGAGTGCAGTGGCACAATCACAACTCACCACAGCCTCGAACCCCTGGGCTCAAATAATCCTCCCTTCTCAGCCTCCCATGTAACTGGGACTATAGATGCATGCCATCATGCTTTGTTATTGTTGTTGCTGTTTTCTTTTGTTTTTGTTTTTTTGTAGAGATGCAGTCTCTATATGTTGCCCAGGCTGATCTTGAACTCCTTTGCTCAAGCAATCCTCTTGCCTTGTGCTCAGATTACAGTCATGAGCCACTGCACCTGGTCATCTTGGATCTTATTATTATGATTTTCATCTGTAAATAAACATGACAGATTGGTCTATCTCTACTACTTTTCAGCTCTAAAACACTTTATCTATATGCCAAATGCAAGCTCTGTTAAGCTAACGACAACTTATTTTCTTAGTTTTTTCCATAGCATCTAGAATATAAAATACCTTGCATAAAATAGTCATTTCTATGTGCTGCATGTATCACATTAAAATCTATTGTTAAAAGAATATGCTAGACTGCTTATTAATCAAATCTAATTTCACAGGATTGTGTAAAAATAAAGTAAAAATTGATTTTCTAGTATTAATTCCTCTGTAGCTTTTGGCAGATGGAACAATTCTTCCAGTTGCTTGATTTTTTTAGAAAGTGAAGAGATGAGGTCTCATATAAATTTAACTAATAGTAAAATATTCAGTCAACTAAGAATTGGTTTTAAATTTCTTGCATTCAACTTTAAAAGGGAGTTGATTTTTAACTTTCACTGATATAGATAGCCTGTATTTTTAAATGTAGTTATTAGTCCACTTTTGTGATTTTGAAATGTAATATAAAATACTTTGTAGAAAGATAATAATGTCTTTTTTTAGGTCAATTGTTTAAATTTAAAAAATAAATTATGAAAGCTTGTGTCATTTTTATTTAAGAGACATTGCTGCTCTACTTTAACTTTGTTATATTTTAAATTCAAAAAGGGGTATGATTACAACCATCATTTAAGATTAACATGGTTCAAACAAAGTGATCAAAATATTCAAACAATGACAAAGGGTATAAAATAGAAAATAATTGTATCCATAGAAGTGAGATGATTGCCTTAGCCCCAGTGGTTCAGACCAGCCTGGGAAACTTGACCAGACCTCATCTCTACAATAACTAAAAAAATTAGCTGGGCATGGTTGTGTGCACCTGTATTCCCAGCTACTTGGAAGGCTGAGGTGGAAAGATTGCCTGAGTCTACCAGGTTGAGGCTGTGGTCGTCATGATCATGCCACTGCACTCCAGCCTGGGCTACAGAGATACCCTCTGGCTCAAATCAATCGATCAATCAATCAGTCTCAACATTCTATCAATTTCTGTTCTGTTTAGCCATCTCTGTTTCTTGTCACAATATCTATTTATTCCTTGTTATAAAAGGGAGAAATATACCTCCAACACACACAGTGACATTTATAATTTTACTGATTATATTTCTAGTTTTAGTTTTCTGATTGGCACTTTATAAATAGTTCATTAAAAAATGCTACCACTTAATCCTCCAATTTTAGAGTATCTGTGTCTGTTCTCTACGACATCTGAGAAAATGGCTTGACTTACGCTTTTCTTTATCACTCATTTTTCCTACTTTTCTAAAAATATCTTTACTTTTACATT
>NW_007159092.1:0-3567 GCF_000164805.1 Carlito syrichta | reverse complement strand
GTCACTGAGGCAACTATTAGGAGAAGGATCAGTCACTGGACCACCAATAACAGAGGAGACCCAGTCACAGATACACTCATTACATGGGAGGGCCATTCATAGGGGTACCAATTGGAAGAAGGTCCCATAACTGGAGTACTTATCACAGAGGAGGCAGAATCACTGAAGCATCCATTCAGAGGATGCCCAGTCAATGAGTCATCCATCACATTTGAGGGCCAGTCACTGGGTCATGCATCACAGAGGATAGTGAGTTACTATCCATGAGAGGAGAGGGATATTTATGAGGGGACTCATTATTGAAGAGGATCAGTCATTGGTTAACTTTTAAAAAAGAATGGAAAGTCACATGAGCACTGAACACTGAAGAGGGGATTCATTACAGAGGAGTTAAAATCATGGGACAGCCATTATAGAGGAGGACCAGTCACTGGGACACCCAACACAGAAAAAGACTTGTTACTATGGCATCAATCATAGAGGACAGTTAGTCACTGAGACAAACATCACAGAAGAGAGTCATTAACTTAGGCACCAATTACAGAAGAGGACGATTTACTGGGGACCTCCATCATGAAGGAGCTTTCACAGCACAGCTCAAGTTACTGAGACATACATTGATGAGGGGTCCAACCAAAGAGTCACCAATCAATGATGAGGTATATTCACTGGTCATACATTAGGAAAAGGACCCATTACTGAGGCGTCATTTGCACAGGAGAGACACTCAAACCAGAGGAAGGTAAATCACTGTGGCGTCCATCACAAAGGAGTGTCAGTCACTGGGGCACGCAGTAGGAGGAGGGCAAGTTATTGAGGCACTGATCACAGAGGACAGTTGCTGAGGTACCCATCACCGTAGTATATTCACTGGGACACCCATTACAAAGGACAGCTATTCACAGGGTCACCCATCACAGAGAAGGACCAGTCACTGGGGAAACATCACAGTGCACAGTCAGTCATTGAGCAGTCCTTAAAGAGGACTATCACTGAGGCACCCATCTGAGATGAGGGCCAGAAACTCGGACAGCCATCAAAGAGGAGTGCTAGTAACTGCAGCACCCATCACAGAAGAGGGCCAGTCACTGGTGTACCTATTATAATAGAAACCTAAGCCCTGGGACGTCTATCACACAAGAAGGCCAGTCACTGGAGCACCCATAATGGAAGAAGCCCATTCATTGTGTCACCCATTAAAAAGGAGGTCAATCACTGGGGCATCGATTACTGAGGTCTGAGAACGAGGATACCAATCCAAGAAAAATGTTCTTTACTGGAGTACTAGTCACAAAGGACTCCAAGTCACTTGGGCACTAATCACAGAGGTAGCCCTTATACTGTGTCCACATTCTGAAGGAGCATCAGACTGGAAAACCTATCACAAAGACCAAGTCACCGAGGTATCTATCACAAAGTAGGGTTAGTCAGTGAGGCATCTAACACAGAGGTGGCCTTAGTCACTGTGGAACCCGTTAGAAGGAGAGCCCATCATGGGGCATAGAGCCCATATAAAGGTCAGTCACTGAGTACCAATCACAGATGAGGGTCAGTCACTGGGACTCTGATTACAGAGTAGAGCAGTCACTGGATAACCAGTCACAAAAGAAGGTCAGTCAATGAGCCATAAACATAGAGAAGTGACAGTCTCAGAGGTAATAAACAAAGTCAAAGGCCAGTTACTTAGGCAACAGTCACAAGGATGGCAAGTCACTGGGCACTCAATACAGAAGAGGGGCAGTGACTGAAACACTCTTAACAAAGGAGGATACATACTGGGATTGCCATAACAGAGGATGGTCAGTGATGGAGGCACTCTCACACAGGAGTGCTAGTCACTGGGACACATATCATACTGGAAGGCTAGTCACTGTGACAACCATAACAAAGGAAGATCTTTCACTGGGGTGCCAATTCCATAAGAGAGTCAATCCCTGGGACACCCAACACAAAGAAGGGTCAGTCACTGTAGCATGCATCATACAGAAATGCCACTCACTGGAGAACTTATAATAGAAGAGGGCTTGTCCTTAGCATATTCATTATGGAATCGGGTTAGATACTATGGGTCTGATTACAAAGTAGGAACAGACACTGGAATATTAATCCCAGAGAAGTGTCAATCACTGTGGAAGCTATGGCACAGGCCTCTCAGTTATGATGCACCCATTATAGATCAGGGCCTGTCTCTGGTGCAACCATCACAGAAGGACAATATTTACTGGTGCACCATTCGCACAGCTGAGCCACTCACTGACAAACATCAAATAAAAGAGTCAGAAATGGAAGCATCCATTAAAGAGGAGGACTAATCACTGGATCATCCATACACAAAGGAAGATTAGTTAGTGGGACTCCATTACTGAGGACTACAAGCCACTGATTCACCTATCACAGATGAGGGTCAGTCACTGAAGCACCCATCGCACAGAAAGGGGAATCACTTAGTCACCATCGATGAAAAGGGTAAAACATTTGGGAACCCATTAGTAGGACAGCAGGTCACTGAGCCCCAATCACAGATGAGGCCAAGTAGCAGAGGAACCTATCAAATATAAATTCCAGTAACTCGTAAATATCACAGTGGATGTACAGTCACTGAGGAACCCATCTCTGAGGAAGGTCAGTCACTTAGACATCCATAACTGCAGAGTTTCATTCACTGGGGCATCCATTAGGAGGAGGCCACATCACTGGGCCACCAATTACAAAGAAGTGACATTAATTGAGGTGCCCAATACAGAGGAGGGGCAGTCACTGAGGCACACATCACAAAGGAGAGTCAGTCACTGGGACATACATCATGAAGGAAAGCCAGTCACTTGAAATTCCATAATAGAAAAGGGCTGTTCATTAGGGGATCCATCATGGAGCAAAGCCACTCACTGGGGCACTGATCACAAAGAAAGGCCAGTCACTGAGGCTACAATCACATAAGAGGGTATTTCACTGAGGCACCCATTAGGAGGAGGGCTAGTCACAGGGGAACTGATCATAGGGTTGGAGGTTCAGTCACAGAGGCACTCATTCCTGGGGAGGGCCAGTCATTGAGGTACCAATTAGAAGGATTCCTTTTTTTTTCTCTCTCTCTCTCTCTCTTTTATTTTTTATTTTGAAATAGTGAGGTGTAATTCAGGGTCAGGTATGCAAATGTTCATTGTGTAAGTACCCTTATTGATGAGGTGTGCCCCCCCCTTCCCCAGGTGAATATCGACTATGGTCAATCACAGTTATCTCCCCCTACCCCCTCTTCACAGTTTCCCTCAATTTTCAATTCCTTTCCTACAGTAAAATGGTAGTTGTTCAAAGTCCACTTATGAGTGAGAACATGTGATACTAAGCTCTTTGTTTCTGTGAACGATCACAGTATTATAAACCCTAATTCCATCCTCGTTGCTGTGAAATTCATGATTTTGTTCTTTAAGGTTGTGTAATATTCCACTGTATATAGGTATGACTTTTTTTATCCAGTCCTCTTTTGATGGGCAGCACTGTTGGTTTCATGTTCTTGTTACTGTGAACATGCTGCAATAAGTTTATGTGTGCAGGTATCTCTTTTATAGAATT
>NW_007159091.1:0-960 GCF_000164805.1 Carlito syrichta | reverse complement strand
TTTTGAGTGGAGTCTCACTCTTGTCACCCAGACTGGAGTGCAGTGGCCGCTCTCAGCCACTGCAGCCTAGCTTGCTGGGCTCCGGCAATCCTTCTGACAGCCTTCCAAGTAGCTAAAATTACAGACATGCACTACCATGCCCGGCTCATTTGTTGATTTATTGTAGAGATGAAGTCTCACTACCCAGGCAGGTCTTGAACCCACGGGCTCCAGCAATCCACTCACCTCAGCCTCCCAAAGACACGGGATTACAGGCTGAGCCACCAAGGCCAGGCTTCATCTTTTTTTTTTTAATTTTTGATAGTTTAAAAGGTATTTTGTCTGAGATTAAAATTGCAACTCCATCTTTCTTTTGTTTTCCATTTGCCTGAAATTTTGCTTCCCATCCTTTTACTTTGAGTCTGTGAGTGTCTTTTCTGGTGAGAAGAGTCTCTTGGAGAAAATATATAGTTGTTTGACATTTTATCCATTTTGCCATTCTATTCTTTTTCAGTGGTGCATTTAGTTCATTCACATTCAGGCTAATTATTGAAATGTGAAAGTTTATCCTTATCATGGACTTCTTTTTTTTTTTTTTTGAATTGGAGTCTCACTCTGTTGCCCAGACTGGAGTGCAGTGGCACGCTCCTGGCCACCACAACCTCGACGTAATGGGATCCAGCAATCCTTCCTCCTCAGCCTTCCGAATAGCCGGAATTACAGGCATGCGCTACCACGCCTGGCTGATTTTTTGATTTATTGTAGAGATGAGGTCTCGCTGCCCAGGCGGCTCTGAACCCACAGGCTCAGGCAATCCACTCACCTCAGGCTCCCAAAGGCTTGGGATTACAGGCTGAGCCCCTGAACCCAGCAATCATGGGCTTCTTATAGAGGTGTTGTTGATTTTGTTTGCTTGCTGTGTTTCTTTTGATTTTGAGGTTGATTCATGTGTTTTCAATCTTTTTCCTACACTCTTGGGAA
>NW_007159090.1:0-794 GCF_000164805.1 Carlito syrichta | reverse complement strand
GGTAATTGGTCATCTCTTGAAGGTTTTGTTTTGTCTTTTAAGCTTCTTTTCTATGACTGGGACAGTTTGGATTAATTCCGTATTTGGTCCTCAAGCTATAAGATTCTTTCTTCTGCTTGTTTAATTCTGCTTTCCATGCTTATTAGTTTATCATGTATTTCAATTACAGTATTCTTTACTGCTGTTATCTCTGTTATCAACTCTTTCCTATTTTACTCTTGTCTCTCTTCAATTCTTTTTATTCTCTCTAATACTGTCTTGATGTCTGAGTTTGTAGAATGTGACCAGTCATTCTGGGGATGCTTAATTGTTTGCATTCAGAAGACTGTTTCCTCGGTGTCTGGTCTCCCAGGGTTCTATGTAAGACCTGTATTTTTCTTTTGGTTTTTCTTCATTTGTGTAGATTTTCCTCCTCACTTTTTTCTTTTTTCCCCTTCTTAATTTTGTTGCTCAGGGTGGCAGGGTTGCTTTTACTTCTGTTTGGTTGATGTCTTATCCTTCCTTGTGTGAATCCTCTAGCTTTGTTTACTTCTGAAGCTTGACTGTGGGTTGAGGATTGTACTATATTTTTCAGTTTTGAGATAAAATTGAGGGGGATACTGTGATTCAAAATCTATCTGCAGATCACAGTATACACCAACAGGTGTATGAATAACCTGGAGCTTATTACTCACTTCCTGGAAATCTGTCCATGCAGTGGGGGAATAGGTTTATTCGCTGAAAGCAAAATGTGGTAAGAAAACAGAAAGGAATGGAATAGGGAGGGGGAAAAGGAAGGTGGAGAAGAGAAGAGG
>NW_007159089.1:0-5112 GCF_000164805.1 Carlito syrichta | reverse complement strand
TTTACTACTGGTGCTGAGAATAGTCTCAGCACAATGGGAGCCCTTGCCATATAAGTCGGTGAGAGAACTAAAAGAGGCAAGCTCACAGTACGGTCCTTTAGCTCCTTATACAATTGCTATCTTTGATCAATTCGCTACCTGGTGGATGACTACCTCTGATTGGCAACAATTGGCTAAAAGTTGTCTATCCGGAGGAGCTTATTTATTATGGAGAACAGAATATGAGAATCAAGTTCAAATTCAAATGGCTCAAAATCAAAACCGTCCACCAGGTACGTTTGTTATAGTTAAAGATATGCTTACAGGTACTGGACAATACACTACAAATAATAGCCAAGTAGTGCTACCCAAAGATGTTTTTGTTCAGGTAAGTCATTGTGCTGTTACTCCCTGGAAAAAGTCGCCTGCTGATTCTACTCAAACTTCTTCCTTGTCTGAGATAAAACAAAAGGCAGATGAAAATTATGAGAATTTCATGTCTAGATTGACCACCACCATCAACCAAGTAATTTCTAGTGAGGAAGCAGCAGAAATTTTAATCAAACAACTAGCCTTTGAGAATACTAACAACACTTGTCAGGCCTTGATTAGACCTATAAGAAAGACTGGACAAATCACTGATTATGTTAGACAGTGTGCTGATGTGAGCCCAGACTTTATGCAAGGCATGGCTATGGCCGCTGCTTTAAAAGGAGAATCCTTTTCTCAAATTGTCCAAGGTATGCAAGGCAGTAATAAGCGCAGAAAAATCCCTGTACAATCCTGTTTTGACTGTTGTCCAATTGGGCATATCAGCAGAAATTGTCCAACTAAGCAAGGCATGGCTGGCCTACAAGGCACACCACTGACATCTACTGGTGTTGCTCGACCAAAATCTTTATGTCCTAAATGCAGGAAAAGATTTCATTGGTCAAAAGAATGCCAACTAAATTTCATAAGAATGGCATTCCTTTAAATCAACAACAAGCCATCCCTGTTCAGGGAAACGGCCATAGGGGCCATTCCAGGCCCCAAGTAAGAATAGGGGCAGCTGCCACCATGTACCCATTCATTCCTTTTGTTCCATCTCAGAGCTCACCCCAGGGAGCGCAGGACTGAACCTCTGTTCCTCCACCGCAACAATATTAACTCCAGATGTTCCAGTCACTCCAATTCCGATGGGAGTTAAGGGCCTTCTCCTGAATGGAATAGTGGGTGTAATATTAGGAAGAAGTTTCTTGTTCATGCAAGGAATTTTTGTTATTTCTGGAGTGGTGGATTCAGACGACACAGGGGAAATCCAGGTACTTGTTGCTCCCCCAAATAAGACTGTACAATTTAACAAAGGCCAGAGAATAGCCCAATTGCTACCCCTGCCTTATTATAAAGTGGGCAAAATTTTAACTAATAGGCCCTGAGGTGTCTCTGGATTTGGCTCAAGTGATTTCGTCTTTTGGGTTCAGGAAGTTAATAATTCCAGACCTTATAAAGATTTGTACATTCAGGGAGTCAAAATTAAAGGCTTATTAGATACCGGAGCTGATGTTTCTTGTATTGCTGGAAAAGACTGGCCTGCTTCTTGGCCAACTCAAATGGCTCCTTCAGGACTCATAGGTATTGGTCGAGTACCATCAGTAGCTAAAAGTTCTCAAATTTTAACTTGGAAAGATGAGGAAAATTCAGGAACTTTCTGCCCACATGTTATTCCATCTATCCCCTTTACATTATGGGAAAGAGACATCCTTACTCAAATGGGCATGCTTTTATAAACCCTAATGACAAACTTTCAGTGCAAATGATACAAATGGGCTATGATTCCTTTAAGGGACTTGGCAAAGATGGCCAGGGAATACAGGAGCCTGTCCATATTAATAAGAGGACAAACAGAGCTGGCATTGGTTATTCAAAATTATTCTAGGGGCCATTTTTCGAGAACTGCCAACCCTATTAACTGGAAAATCGATGTACCAGTTTGGGTGGAAAATGGCCCATGCCCTCAGAAAAACTTAAGGCAGCTAAAGCGCTAGTTCAGCAACAATTAGAGGCTGGTCACATAGAGCCTTCCACTAGTCCATGGAACACTCTTATTTTTGTCATTAAGAAAAAATCAGGTCAATGGAGACTTTTACAAGACTTAAGAGCTATTAATGCTACCATGGATGCCATGGGAGCATTACATCCTGGGTGACCATCACTGGCTGCCATTCCTGCTAATTTTAACATCATAGTTATTGATTTACAGGACTGCTTCTTTTCTATACCTTTAAGCCCTGAAGATTGTAAGCAATTTGCATTTAGCTAGCCTTCAGAGAATTTAAAACAACTTTTTCAAAGATTTCAATGGAAGGTCCTGCCACAAGGTATGAAAAACAGTCCTACATTATTTCAAAAATATGTTGATGCTGCTTTGCAAGGTATTAGAAGCCAATATCCTACTCTTTATTTAATTCATTATATGGATGATATTTCACTGGCTTATGAAGATCGTGTTCTTTTACCCAATATTCTTAACAAAACAGTCACTGCTTTAACTGACTGTGGTTTACAAATTTCCCCCGAAAAAATTCAAACTAATCCACCTTTTACATATCTTGGCCATGTCTTAAACACACAGACAGTGAGTCACCAGCCTTTGCAGTTATGTACAGATCACTTGGTAATGTTAAATGACTTTCAAAAATTGCTGGGGGATATTAATTGGGTTAGACCATACCTACAAGTCACTGCAGCTGACTTAAAGCCTCTATTTGATATATTACAGGGAGATTCTTCTCCAAATTCTAAAAGGGCTTTAATGCCAGAGGCTAGTAAAGCTTTAATCCTTGTAGAACAAGTCATTGAGTCCCAAAAGTTTAAAAGACTAAATTATCATGTGCCTTGGAATTTAAACATCTTAGCTACTGCCCACACTCCTACAGGGTGTTTGAGGCAGGAAGGGCCAATGGAATGGCTCCATTTTCCGGTAACATCTAAAGAAATATTGGCTTCTTATCCTTATTTAGTAGCTTTACTAATAACCAAGGGGAGACTTAGAAGTGTTGAATTGTTTGGACAAGATGTGCATAATGTTATTGTTCCTTATGACAAGTTTCAATTTCAGACCTTACTCCAAACTAGTGATGATTGGCAAGTAGCACTAACTGATTACAGAGGACCAATTTTGTTTCATCTACCTAAAAGTCCACTGTTACAATTTGTAAAACAGAATCCTATAATTTTTCCTCGCAATTGTTCGACTCCCCTCGAGGGGGCAGCCTTGGTCTTTACTGATGGCTCTTCAAAGGGGAAAGCCATAACAATCATTAATAATGAGTCTCATGTGCTGGAAACCTCAGAAACATTGGCACAAAAAACAGAATTGGGAGCAGTATTGTTTGCTTTTACAACTCTAAAAAATTCTAAATTTAATTTGTATACTGACTCATGTTATGTGAAAGGGCTCTTTCTTCATATTGAAACAGCTACTATTCCTGTTAATAAAACTACAATTCTGGAATTATTACTCCATTTGCAACATTTAATCCATAATCGAAAAGGAACAGTTTTTTGTAGGCCATGTTAGATCTCATTCTGGCCTACCGGAACCTTTACACCAAGGCAATCAATTGGCTGACACTTTAACTAAACCTACTATTTGTATTGCAGTGGAAGCTGAAGCAATCACTAAAGTTCAATCTTCTCACCAAATTCATCATCAAAATGCTAAGGTCTTACATTATCAGTTTCATTTACCTAGGGAAACAGCTAGGCAAATTGTTAAAAATTGCAATGCTTGTCCCACCTTTGTTCCTGTTTTAGGAAGAGTTAACCCTCGAGGTTTAAAACCAAATGCTCTGTGACAAATGGATGTTACACATTTTCCAGTTCTGGGAAGCTGTCATATTTGCATGTTTCTGTGGATACATTCTTTCATGTTATTTTAGCTTCAGCAAGAACTGGAGAAGCTTATAAGGATGTGAAGCAACATTTATTTTTCTGTTTTTCCCAGCTAGGTATGCCAAAACAACTTAAAACAGGTAATGGACCTGCTTATATATCTAAGTCTTTTCAACGATTTTGCTCCCAATTTAACATTTCTCACTCTACAGGCATTCCTTACAATCCACAGGGCCAAGCCATAGTTGAAAGAGTCCATCAAACTTTAAATAATCAAATAATTAAATTACAAGAGGGGGAGTTTAAATATAACTCTCCCCACCATATTTTGAATCATGCTTTATTTGTGATAAATCATTTAAATTTGGATTCTATGGGTAATTCAGCTATGACTAAGCACTGGAACCCAGAAGGAAATGTCAAACCTATGGTAAAATGGAAGGATCTCCTAACAGGCCAATGGAAAGGGCATGATATATTATTGACCAGTGGAAAGGAATGTGCTTGCATATTTCTGCAGGACGAATCTACTCCTATTTGAATTCTGGATCGATTCATTCGGAATGCCTCCACTAATCTGTCCACCAAGACGAGTGGCGAGGATCAGGTCACTTCAGAGGAATGAAGGACGAACAGCAGCCGCCATCAATGACCAACAGAAGGAGCTCTTCTCTTTACTACAGGAGGCTTCATTATGGGCAGAACAGGATCTGCAACATCAGCATTGTTACACTGACAGAGAGACCATAATGCACCAGATGAGAGACCTCTCCTTACGGGAGGAGAATCCACAGTCTAGATTGTCTCGAACAAGACGAGCCACACTCAAATGAAGCATCTTCAGCATTTGTCATTCTCAACTACTAACCTGAGAACAAATGGAATTCTTGGATGAAGAAGCAGAGGATATGGTAATACAGCAACAAACCCCCATCAGGCCGTTAACTCTGTTTTTAGCTATGATTACTCTTATGATGAGTCAAATAGCTCCAGCCTCTGCAACTGTGGCTAATAAGTCTTACTGGACTTATATGCCTAACCCTCCAACATTTCAACCAGTCACGTGGGATAATGAGGTTATTAGTGCATTTTCTGACTCTTCTCAATTGATGGAAGCACTTACTTTATATTCAAACAAAACATGTTATTAATAATAATTTTTCTTATGAAGAACATTCTTGTTCACCTCCCATTTGTTTTTATGATAATTCAGTTTTCAAAAATTATACAGCCTCTTGTTTAATGTCTACTTTAAAG
>NW_007159088.1:0-6577 GCF_000164805.1 Carlito syrichta | reverse complement strand
AGCATCTTCAGCATTTGTCATTCTCAACTACTAACCTGAGAACAAATGGAATTCTTGGATGAAGAAGCAGAGGATATGGTAATATTGCAACAAACCCCCATCAGGCCGTTAACTCTGTTTTTAGCTATGATTACTCTTATGATGAGTCAAATAGCTCCAGCCTCTGCAACTGTGGCTAATAAGTCTTACTGGGCTTATATGCCTAACCCTCCAACATTTCAACCAGTCACATGGGATAATGAGGTTATTAGTGCATTTTCTGACTCTTCTCAATTGATGGAAGCACCTACTTTATATTCAAACAAAACATGTTATTAATAATAATTTTTCTTATGAAGAACATTCTTGTTCACCTCCCATTTGTTTTTATGATAATTCAGTTTTCAAAAATTATACAGCCTCTTGTTTAATGTCTACTTTAAAGTCTTTAATGAAGCTGGGCTCGGTGGCTCAGCCTGTAATCCTGCACCTTTGGGAGGCTGAGGTGAGTGGATTGCCTGAGCCCATGGGTCCGCCTGGGCAGCGAGAACTCATCTCTACAATAAATAAAAAAATCAGCCAGGCATGGTAGCGCATGCCTGTAATTCCGGCTACTCAGAAGGCTGAGGTGGAAGGATTGCCAGAGCCCAGTGGGTCGAGACTGCGGTGGCTGGGAGTGGCTAATGCACTCCAGTCTGGGTGACGGAGTGAAACTTCAACTAAAAAAAAAAGTCTTTAATCACTAATAGTTCAGCTGAGAGCAATAATAGAGAATATAGGTGGATTGAAATGCTGATGCCTGGAGGAGATGATCCCAGTTTAGCTACAAGAATTTCACCACCATCTAATATACCCATCTGCTCTCCAAATAATACTGAGAAGGATTGAATACTCATCCAGTGAGACACTCGGTATCCAAAATGGAGAGAGTGTGTTTATGAATCTAAAGTGGACTATTCCATACTTGGTGAAAAACTACATATTAGTGACTGGGGTCTAAATTTATGACCCTATTCAACTATTTCCACTCAATTTCCCACTAGGTGACATATTAATGGATAGGTATCCCCAATATTAACAACTACTATCGGGAATAAACAAATAGTTCAACCTTACTTTTGGAGGGCCCTTGCTGCGCTAAAACCCATTGTTTTAGTCCAACCACTTGGGGGAATTTATACCTATAAAATAAGAACTTGCTTACAATCCCCTTATTTTTTTCTTGTATGGAATGAATATCACACTATGAAAATTAATCACCACAATAATGTGTATTCATATCTTGTCAAAATTGTATTCTCACAAATTGTTTAACTGATGCTTATTATCAAGGTTTCTTAATTCTTAAACAACCCCCAAACTTAATGTGTTTCCAGTACAATTGTCAGCTTGCTGGAATGATGAATATGGTCTACAAACATTGTATGAGGTTAATTCTCTGCTGGAGAGACAAAAGAGATTTTTAGCTACTTTAATTTTAGGTATTACAGCTTTAATTGCTATTGCTACTTCAGTTACAGTATCAGCATTGGCTCTAACTAAAGAAGTCCACACAGCCACGTTTGCTGACCAGCTATCTAGAAATGTTTCCTTAGCTTTAGTTACTCAGGAAATTATTGATCAGAAGTTAGAAAGCAAGGTTAATGCTTTAAAGGAAGCAGTTTTGGCAGTATGACAAGAAATTGTGACCTTAAAAATAAAATTGGCTCTCCATTGTCATTCTGAGTTTAAATGGATTTGCCTCACTCCTTTGGAGGTAAATGAGTCTGTTCATACTTGGGACAAAGTAAAAAATCATATTCTTCGAATTTGGAACCATTCTGACCTAAGCATAGACCTAATTAAATTACATCAGGAAATTCAGGACATGACAGTTGCAGAAAAGCAATACCAGTCCACTGAATTGGCTAGTCCTATAATTAATAATTTTTCATCGTTTTTTAACCAAAAATCATTGATGTCTATCCTCATCAATGTGGGCATTTGCAGAGCAGTGATTCTTTTGTTGCTGTGTTTACTCCCAATCATCTTCAGAGTATTAAAGAAGAGTATGTCTCAGCTCAATACGGAGTTTCATGATTTTGTGCTAAAAAATGAAAAAGGGGGAGATGTTGGGAGCCAGCCATGGAGGCCCACTGAGCACTAGGGATCAGGGAGGGCCGTTGACCCTGAGACCACTAGGATGTGTTTGGGAGCTGTTGACCCCATTATCTCTCCCTTTTCTTGGCATTACAGTCTCCTGTTATCTCAAGCATAAAAACTCTCAGACCGGGATGAACACAAGCGAACATTAGAAACTCATTGTTTCTATTTCCCTTTGACTGTGGTTTAGGCTTCCAGACAGGTCCTGGTTCAAGTCAGGACCACATCAAAGAGCCCTAGTGCTGAGAGCCCAGCATGACCTTTTGACTGGGCCACATTGTGCAAAACTGGTTTTAGTCATTTTGTTTAAGTTCCATTGTGTGTGTTAGCATAAAGTATAGGAATAGATTGTTAATCATTAGGAAAGTTAGTCATAGGTAAAGTGTGTAGAATAAAATAAATACATAGATTACCATTGATAAAACGGTATAATATTTTAGAAATTGTATTAATACTTCTGAGGGACATTAGCCAAGCATAAGGAACAGAAAGACAATTTTGGGTTTGTTCTTCCTCATGCTTGAAGAAACATCTGGTGGGCGGGGGATGCCCTCGTGCACCTGGCTTTCTGTTCATGTAGAAGACATGTGAATCTGTGCAAAAATTAGGGGATAAAAACCCTCTGTATTTCTCAATAAAGGTCTTCTGTCACTTGAACAGCAGTCCAGTCCTCTTTCTTTCTCCCCCCTCTTCCTCATCTTCTTTTATTCAGTCACCAAATCCGTCTCACTTCCAGGAACCCCAGACCCTGCTGGAGCAGGACTCCAGCAGTGGTGGTCCAGTCACTAGGGAACTTATTAGGAGGAGTACAATTTACAGGACCATCAATCACTGAGGAGGATCAGTCATTGAAGCACCCATCATGGAGTAGGGCTAGTCACTGTGAAACTCATCAGAAAAGGGCCTGTAACTGGGACATACCTCATGGAGGAGAACCAGTCACTTCAACTCCCATGATAGAAGAGTGCTATTTTCTAGGTGATCCATTATTGTTGAAAGCCACTCCCTGGATCACCTATACAAAAGAAAGCCAGTCGTTGGGGTGTCAATCAGAGAGGATGATCATTCACTGTGCTACCCATCACATGGGGGATTCTTTCATGTGTAATCCTTTATAAAGGAGGGCCTCTCACTGGGGCACCTATCATCCAGAAAGCCTTTTCACTGGGTCACCCATCACACAGGAATGTTAGTCATTGAGTAATCCATTAGAGAAGAGGTCAGTAACTGAAGCAAACATCTCTGAGGAGGTCCAATCAAAGAGGCAACTCTCACAGAGTATTTCAGGTCCCTTGCACCTATTTCAGTGGAGGCCTGTCACTGTGAAACTCATTGCAATGGAATGTCTGTCACTGTGTCATAAAATACCTTGAGGGCAAGTCACTGGAGTACACATCACAGAAGAATTGCAGTAATTGGGGCAAACATCACAGAGGAAGATTAGTCACTGGGGTACCATCATTAAGGAGAACTAGTCACTGAGGTACCTTTCCCAAAGGTGGGCCAGTCAATGAGACAACAATCACAGAGTACTACCAGTCACTGAAGCACTATTAGGATGTGGGCCTATTATTAGCACCCATTCCCAAATAGAGTGAATCACAAGGACACCCATCACAGAGAGGCCCAGTCACTGAGGCACCTATTTCAGGGTTGGGTCATGGAATCTCATAGCCCAGAAGAGGTCAGCAATTGAACAACCCATTGTTAAAAGGGGGAGTCACTTGGGTAACAATCATAGAAGAGTGTCAATCACTTGGGTACTTATAGCAGGTGAGGTCCAGTCGCAGGGTATCCTTTGCAGAGGAGGTCCAGTCACTGGTGCACCCATCACAAAGGCCAGTTACTGCAGCATCCAATAGGATGTGGGACAGTCTCTGGGGTACTGATCACAGAAAAGGGCAATTGACGGGACAACAGATCATGGAGGAAATACAGTCACTGGAGCACACATCACAGGGGAGGGTTAGTCAATGGGGTACCAAATAGGAGGAGGGCTAGTTACTGGAACACCCATCAAGAGGAGGACCAGTCACTAAACTCTCATTACAGTGGAGGTCCAGTAACTGAGGCACCCAACCAAGTGGACCCAGTCAGTGGGTAACCTATAACAGATGAAAAGCAATCAGGGGCTACTAATCACAAAGGTGAACCATTAATGGAGCAACCCTAAAAAAGGAGAGCTTACAGGGACACCCCAAAGAAAGAAGGGCTAGACAGCTTTTCACCCATAACAGAGAAGTAACAGTCACTGGCGCACCATTTATGGAGGAGGGCAAGTCATTGGGACAACCATCATAGAAGAGAGCTAGTCACTGTGGCAACATTTATGGTGGAAATTCAATCAGTTGGGCACCATCACAGAAGTGACCCTGTCACTGAAGCAACAATAATGGAGAAGACCCAATTACTGAATCACCTATAACAAACAAGGTAAAATCACTGGACCCTCATCACAGAGGCGGGACAGTCATAAGGGAAACCCTTACCAAATATGGCTTCTAACTGCAACACGCATCACAGAGTTGGACTTCTCACTGTGGCACCCATCACAAAGGTGGTCCATTCACTGGGGCACCCATTATGAAGGAAAGACAGTCTTTGGGACAAGCTTCACAGAGGAGGACTAGTCACTGTGAAAACCATTAGGGTATAAGCCCAGTAAATTGGGTATCAGTCACAGAGGTGGTTAAGTCACTAGAGTTCCAGTAATGGGGAAGACCTAGTCGCTGGGATACATAAAACAGATGAGGGACAATCTTGGGCCAACCATCAGAGAAGCTTGCCATTCAAAGGGGCACCCCTCACAGTGGAGTTCTAGTCACTGGAACATTCATCACAGATTTGGGCTACTCACTAAGGCAAAGAATCACAGAAGATAGTCAGTTACTGAGTTAGTCATCACATGAGGGAGCCTGTCATGTGGAACCCATTACTGAGAAAGCAGAGGCAGCGGGGCAACCATTATGAAAGAAGGCTTGTCACTGGGATACACAGCACAGAGGAATGCTAGTCACTGAGGACTCATCACAGGGGATGACCAGTCATTACAGGACCATCACAGAAAACAATCAGTCCCTAGATATCGTATGAAAGAAGAGGGCTAGTCACTAGAGGACCAATTATGGAGGAAAGTCATTCACCAAGGCATTGATCAAAATGTAGGGTTCGTCACTGGGTAACTAAACTCAGAGGAGCATTAGTCACAGAGGTAACCATGCCATAGGAATGCCTTTTATGGGAATCCATTATAGAGGAGTGACAGTCACTGAGGCACGCAACACAGATGGTGGCTATTTACTGGGGGACCCATCACCGAAGAATGCTAGTCATTGAGGCACTATCAAGGAGGACCATTCTTTGATGTGTCTTTACAGAGGAGAGTCAGGCACTGAGACACTCATCACAGAAGAGGTTTAGTAACTGAGTCACCTATCCCAGAGGAGCTCCAGTCACTGAGGGACATAAAACAAAGGTATGTGCCAGTCACAGAAGTACTCATCCCAGAGGAGGGCCAGTCACTGGGACACACATTGAGAATAATGGTCACTGGGACACCAATTACAGAGGGTGGACTGTCACTGAGTCGCCTACCACAGAGAAGGGTCAGAAAGTGAAACATCCATCACAGAGAAGAACCAGTTATTTCGGAACCCATCCCGGAATGCCAATCACTGGGGACACACCAAAAATTATGTCCAGTTCCTAGCCACCCATTTCAGTGGAGGTCTAGTGATATCTCACTACAGTGGAGCAACAGCCACTCTGACACCCAATAGTATGAGGGCCAGTCACTGGGTACTTATCACAGGGAAGTGCAGTCACTGGTGCACACATAACAGAGGAGTTCTAGACATGAGGGTAATTATTACTAAGGAGAGTCAGTAACTGACAGAAGCATGACAGTTAAGGTCCAGTCACTGGGTCACTTATAACAGAGGTAGGACTATCACTGGACCACTTATCATGAAGGCAGGTCAATCATGGGGTACCCCACAATGAGGTGGGCTAGTCACGACTTATGATTTTATCATTGTAACTGTTGGTTTAGATCACATCTGTTGTTTACATTCTGATCTACATTGTTTCTCGATTTTACTGACCTGTCTCTGTGTAGCTATCAGTACTCCTTAAGGAATCTTTCTTATGTGTCTTTCTTCACTTCTTCCCGGCCCTGTGACTCTTTCTCACCTGATAGCTGGTATGTATATCTGTTATCCCTCTCGCACTTCTCTCTTTTGCTTATTTTGACTTATGATTTTATCATTGTGACTGTTGGTTTAGATCACGTTTGTTGTTTACCTTCTGACTTACACTGTTTCTCGATTTCATTGCCCTGTCTCTGTGTAGCTATCAGTAATCTTTAGGGAATCTTTCTTACATGTCTTTCTTCACCTCTTCCCAGCCCTGTGTCTCGTTCTCACCTGATAGTTGGTATGTATATCTGTTTTCCCTG
>NW_007159087.1:0-1141 GCF_000164805.1 Carlito syrichta | reverse complement strand
AGTCTGGGTGACGGAGTGAAACTTCAACTAAAAAAAAAAAGTCTTAATCACTAATAGTTCAGCTGAGAGCAATAATAGAGAATATAGGTGGATTGAAATGCTGATGCCTGGAGGAGATGATCCCAGTTTAGCTACAAGAATTTCACCACCATCTAATATACCCATCTGCTCTCCAAATAATACTGAGAAGGATTGAATACTCATCCAGTGAGACACTCGGTATCCAAAATGGAGAGAGTGCGTTTATGAATCTAAAGTGGACTATTCCATACTTGGTGAAAAACTACATATTAGTGACTGGGGTCTAAATTTATGACCCTATTCAACTATTTCCACTCAATTTCCCACTAGGTGGCATATTAATGGATAGGTATCCCCGATATTAACAACTACTATCGGGAATAAACAAATAGTTCAACCTTACTTTTGGAGGGCCCTTGCTGCGCTAAAACCCATTGTTTTAGTCCAACCACTTGGGGGAATTTATACCTATAAAATAAGAACTTGCTTACAATCCCCTTATTTTTTTCTTGTATGGAATGAATATCACACTATGAAAATTAATCACCACAATAATGTGTATTCAATATCTTGTCAAAATTGTATTCTCACAAATTGTTTAACTGATGCTTATTATCAAGGTTTCTTAATTCTTAAACAACCCCCATACTTAATGTGTTTCCAGTACAATTGTCACCTTGCTGGAATGATGAATATGGTCTACAAACATTGTATGAGGTTAATTCTCTGCTGGAGAGACAAAAGAGATTTTTAGCTACTTTAATTTTAGGTATTACAGCTTTAATTGCTCTTGCTACTTCAGTTACAGTATCAGCATTGGCTCTAACTAAAGAAGTCCACACAGCCACGTTTGCTCACCAGCTATCTAGAAATGTTTCCTTAGCTTTAGTTACTCAGGAAATTATTGATCAGAAGTTAGAAAACAAGGTTAATGCTTTAAAGGAAGCAGTTTTGGTAGTAGGACAAGAAATTGTGACCTTAAAAATAAAATTGGCTCTCCATTGTCATTCTGAGTTTAAATGGATTTGCCTCACTCCTTTGGCGGTAAATGAGTCTGTTCATACTTGGGACAAAGTAAAAAATCATATTCTTCGAATTTGGAACCATTCTGACCTAAGCA
>NW_007159086.1:0-928 GCF_000164805.1 Carlito syrichta | reverse complement strand
CACATAACAGAGGAGTTCTAGACATGAGGGTAATTATTACTAAGGAGAGTCAGTAACTGACAGAAGCATGACAGTTAAGGTCCAGTCACTGGGTCACTTATAACAGAGGTAGGACTATCACTGGACCACTTATCATGAAGGCAGGTCAATCATGGGGTACCCCACAATGAGGTGGGCTAGTCACGACTTATGATTTTATCATTGTAACTGTTGGTTTAGATCACATCTGTTGTTTACATTCTGATCTACATTGTTTCTCGATTTTACTGACCTGTCTCTGTGTAGCTATCAGTACTCCTTAAGGAATCTTTCTTATGTGTCTTTCTTCACTTCTTCCCGGCCCTGTGACTCTTTCTCACCTGATAGCTGGTATGTATATCTGTTATCCCTCTCGCACTTCTCTCTTTTGCTTATTTTGACTTATGATTTTATCATTGTGACTGTTGGTTTAGATCACGTTTGTTGTTTACCTTCTGACTTACACTGTTTCTCGATTTCATTGCCCTGTCTCTGTGTAGCTATCAGTAATCTTTAGGGAATCTTTCTTACATGTCTTTCTTCATCTCTTCCCAGCCCTGTGTCTCGTTCTCACCTGATAGTTGGTATGTATATCTGTTTTCCCTCTTGCACTTCTCTCTTTCTAACTCCCTATTGACCCCCCCTTCCTCCATTATTTTCCTCTTCTATATGCCCCCTTTTTAAATCTAGGGACCAAGACTGCATACTGCTGAATAGACAGACTGTAAAGCAGAGGGAAAAGTGAACAAAGCCAGAAGAACCTCATAAGGAAGAACAGTCATTGCAGAAGAGAAATAAAAGCAACCCCACCTTCCCTCAAAAACAGAATTGAAGAGAGGGAGGGAAAGAGGGAGAGGGAGAAAAATCTACAGAAATGAAGAAAAACCAAAAGAAGAGTATGGGTCTCTCG
>NW_007159085.1:0-659 GCF_000164805.1 Carlito syrichta | reverse complement strand
TTGTGTTGGGTATTCTTGTAACTGGGCATCCATCATAATTGGTTACCCAGTGACTAGTTCTCATCTGTGATGTCTGTCACAATGAATAGTTCTTCTCTGTGACAGATTGACCAATGACTGAGCTTTCTCTTTTCTGGGTGCCCTAGTGATTGACCATCCTCTGTAATGGGTGTCCAGTGACTAGTCCTCTTCTGTTAAAAAGACACCACTTTTCTCCACATCCTCTCCAGAATTTTTTTTTTGTTTGTTTGTTTGTTTGTTTTGAGTTGGAGTCTCACTCTGTCGCCCAGACTGGAGTGCAGTATCCGCTCCCGGCCACCGCAACCTCGACCTGCTGGGCTCTGGCGATCCTTCGGGCTCCTTCCAAGTAGCCGGAACTACAGGTGCGTGCTACCACACCCAGCTAATTTTTGATTTACTGTAGAGATGAGGTCTCGCTGCCCAGGCAGGTCTCGAACCCGTGGGCTCAGGCAATCCACTCACCTCAGCCTACCAAAAGTGCGGGATTACAGGCTGAGCCACCGAGCCCGGCTAGAATTTGTTGTTATTTGTTTTATTAATGATGGCCATTCTTACAGGAGTTAAGTGGTATCTCAATATGGTTTGATTTGCATGTCTCGGATGAGTGAGGCTGAGCACTTTTTCATGTGTCTGTTGGG
>NW_007159084.1:0-1157 GCF_000164805.1 Carlito syrichta | reverse complement strand
GCCTCGTTAGTGCCATCTGATAACTACAAGACTTAGTAGTGCCGTCTGATACTACTTGCCTTATTATGCCGTAAGATACTGCTTGCCTTGTAGAACCATCTGATACTACTAGCCTTATTAGTGCCATCTGATACTACTTGCCTTATTAGTGCCGTCTAATACTGCATGCCTTATTGTTGCCATCTGATACTACTTGCCTTCTTAGTGTCGTCTTATACTATTTGCCATCGTAGTGTCGTCTGATACTACTTGCCTTCTTAGTGTCGTCTGATGCTACTTGCATTCTTATTTTCGTCCGATACTACTTGCCATCTTAATGTCGTCTGATAATAATTGTCTTCTTAGTGTCGTCTGATACTACTTGCCATCTTAGGGTCGTCTGATACTACTTGCCTTCTTTGTGTCGTCTGAAACTAACTTGCCTTGTTAGTGTCATCTGATACTACTTGCCTTCTTAGTGTGGTCTGACACTACTTGCCTTGTTAGTGTAGTCTGAAACTACTTGCCTTGTTAGGGCCCTCTGACACTACTTGCCATCTTACTGTCGTCTGATACTACTTGCCTTCTTAGTGTCATCTGATACTACTTGCCTTCTTAGTGTCGTCTGATACTAGTTGCCATCTCAGTGTCGTGTGATATTACTTGCCTACTTAGTGTCATCTGAAACTACTTGCCTTGTTAGTGTCGTCTGAAAATACTTGACTTCTTAGTGTCATCTGACACTACTTGCCTTGTTAGTGTCGTCTGATACTACTTGCCTTCTTAGTGCCATCTGACACTCCTTGTCATCTTAGTGCCATCTGATACTACGTGTCTTCTTAGTGGTGTCTGACACTATTTCCCTTCTTAGTGTCGTCTGATACTACTTGCCTTCTTAGTGTCATCTGATACTACTGCCTTCTTAGTGTCGTCTGATTCTACTTGCCTTCTTAGTGTCATCTGATATTACTTTCCTTCCTAGTGTCGTCTGATACGACTTGCCTTCTTAGTGGCATCTGATACTACTTGCCTTCTTAGTGTCATCTGACACTAGTTGTCCTGGTAGTGTCGTCTGATTCTACTGCATTGTTAGTGTTGTCTGATACTACTTGCATTGCTAGTGCCGTGTAATACTACTTGTTAGTGCCATCTGATACTACTTGCGTTGTTTGTGCTGT
>NW_007159083.1:0-4034 GCF_000164805.1 Carlito syrichta | reverse complement strand
GACGACAAGGGAATTTTTCAAACACAACAAGCAACATGTTTGTAGCCTATAGAAGGTCATTTGATTTAACTATTTTTTACTCATAGAAAAAAAGAATATTTAAAACCATTGAAACATTAAAAATATAATAAAAATTGTCCAAAAAGACTTTTAAAAGAACCAAATAGCAGTTTCAGGAATTAAAAAATTTGTCATTGCAACTTTAAAGATGTGTAGTGACAACTGTAAACTAGACATAATGTGAAAAAAATAACAACTAGTGAATTCTACGATAGAGCTGAGGGATTACCTACAATTTAAAAAGAGAAATAAATGAAAAGAAAAAGGAGAAATTCACATAAATTAGGATGAAATGTGAAGGTATATTGACACATATCTAATGGAAGTTTCTGGTACCTAAAACAACAAAAAACGTGCTAGAGAGAATCAAATATATAATAGTTGAGAATTATCCAGAATTGATGTAAGACACATGTCTTTACAATAATGGCACATGATAAACTCACTACAACATAGGCAAATATAAATCCACACTAAAATACACTGCACTAAATATTTAGAAGCTCAATAAGAAGGACATTAAAACAACTAGAGAGAGGCATAGAATACCTTGTAGAAAATGGTTTGCCACACGGTAAACTTTTTGACAGCAATCATAGAAGATTAATGGTAGCAATATAAAATAGAGTTTGAAGATAAGAGTCGTAGTCATAGAAGAGTAAGACAGAAGTAAAGACATTTTAAGATAGAAATTACAGCAAAGAAAAAATGTGAAAAAATGAATCTATTTTAAAAACTTACACTGAGAAAACATCAACCATTAACAACTGAAAAGCGAACAAGCTGAAAAAGTTGGTAGATTGAATATAAATAGGCTTTTATAATTTAAACACAAAAATTAATAATCACTAATTCATAACTTCTGAAATAGGTGCAATGAAATTTTTAGATGATAAAAACATGTGGGAAAAGTACTGGAAGTTAACGTGTTCTAGCTTCCTCCAGTACTCAGAGAAAGGGTAAAGTCATTGACTCAAACAAGCTGCCCTGAGCTCAGGGAAGTAGGGCAATGGGGTACACAGGACTAAACTGCTTAGTTCATATTACAAAAGAACCCAGGTCAGTAGCCTTAATTTAAGGGTAGCATATTTATTTAGTGACTATTAATTGCTATGAAATGACAGTAAACTTAGTAGGCTGGATCATCATAGATTTGTGCATATACTGCTACTCCAGGCATGAACTATGTATCTAATTTTACTGAATTCCTCAGAAAAAATAAATGTACCAGAAGACGATCTGCAGCCTAGACAGGAGGTGCTGTCTGTAATTCAAGACCAGAAAGCTGAGGAGGCTTCTGCTCCCTCACACTGCATCTCATATGAAAACAAGACCATTGCTGCTGGTGTGGAGGGACTATTGAACAGGATGCAGACGAAATGTTGGGATCAATTCATATTCCAGAGATGAGTTGATACGAGGCTTCTCAGTCCAGAAAGAAACTCAGAATGCTCCTCTCTATTTTTAAACATGATCAACTGTACAAGCAACAGATTCCAAAGTAAAAACACATAAGACGACCAGAGAAAGTTGAATTTCAAACTGGCTTTTACTTAGGGAAATGGTGGGAGAGGGAATACGGGTTTTATCAGAAAAGCATATGAAGAGTGCGAGGGCATGAGCCAGAAGAAGGTATGTTGTATTGGTCCAAAAAGTGTGAAAGCACAAACAGCTGAAACAAGGCACCAAGTGATAGATCCTCAAGAGCTAAACTTGAGGCACACTATAAACACTCACTCCAAGATTCCATCATATCCGTATATTTTCATATACATTATTCTCACACTTATCCCTATACAACCCATTCTGACTCCCTATTCTCATATCTCATTTCCTTTAATCTTCCTGCTATGTTCAAATTCACTGTACAACATTTTCCCTCACCATACAAAGAGTAATAATTACTCTGACTTTCTGATGACCCTAGATTCATTATCCCTGTTTTTAACCAAATATAAGCATACAATATGTACTTTATATTTGACTCCTGTCACCCACCTTTCTATCTGTGCAAGTCACCCACGTTGCATGTGAATGTAGCTTTTTTCCAATATCATTGCTGAATATATTTCCATAGTGTGCACACAAATAGTTTTTTATCGACTATCCTAACTGGGCATTTGGGTTTCTTTTATTCTGGAGATACTCTAATAGGTAGTGTTCTGGGCATTCTATGGCGAGTCTTATGCTATATTGACATATTTATTATTAGTGAAAACCTAAGAGTTTCTATATCTCTGTTATCCCTTCAGAACTCAATCCTTCATATTTTACTTTTTAATGTAATCACATGTTATTATCCATTTAATATTCTCTACTTTTCTCTGCACTCTCATTGACTTTGACTCTTCCTACAGTCATGTTTTCTCAAATTCCTATATTCTTTTACTTATACATTTTGATACACACTCTTATACTTTTATTTTTGTCTTAGATTTCACAAATACAGCAATTAATCAAGTATTAAAGAGAATATTCCCACTGACTATATTGTACAGCTAAACCATATAACTCATGGGACATACAGTGGATACACATTGATATGTGTCAGGCTAAAATGCAGACACAAACCACATATCCTATTTCCATTCAATCAAACCTCACCCCGTATTTACATCTGCAAGCACCAAATCAATGACATGTAAAACCATAACCCAATCCGAGCCAATATGTTACAAACTTATACACACCAAACACACTGCATATGCCACACACCAAATGACCACAATGTGTGCATAACACACATGCCAGACACGTTAATGAAAATCTTGATATTCTTGAACAGCTAAACAAAGATTGTGAGCTTGATTAACATTTGAAATGGACAGTGATATACAATTATGAATATTGAATTTTTTCAAAATTACACATTTATCAATTTTTTTTCATTTGAGATTGTGAATCTATGGGAAAACAAGGCAGAAAATGGACACGTGGAAAACCTGGAGTAAGGCAAACAGCACCCAAAGTCTTAGTCAGGATTGGGCGGGGGTTGTATAACGAGCCTTAAAGCAGGAGCCAGGTAGAAGCATAGAGTATTGAATTGTATCATTGCCTGCCCAGGCTAGCGATAACAGTTCAGGATAAAATACTTCTACGTAGGGGAGGGCAGGGAGGGTAGGCTGGGAGAAAAGGGGGGAAGGTGAGTGGAAGGGAAGCAGCTGCTCCAGCTGTGCTTGTCCATGCACGGACCTCTGACCTCTGCAGTTTCTTCAGGAATTTTGTTTTTTCCTGTGAAGAGAATTGTGTAGAAGGGACTAAAGTGTAAGCTCCATCTTGGCTCCATGTGAAAAAATTTCAGAAGAAAATTTGTTCAGAATAGTGGAAGTCAGTAATTTCTGTTATATTATATGTTCTGGCTCCATCAGAAATACAGCATTAGTGTATATTATGCATTCCAATCCAAATAGATGGCACTGTATCCAAAACCCAGAACACAATGATAATACAAACCTTTCATGTACAGACATGTTAGGGTTTAGCAGTATGTAGAATTCATTTCTTGTGGGTGCATGGGCCATATATGGTTTCAGAGTTTAACAAATGATGTTCAGAATATTGTTGTTTGAACAAATGAATGGAATGAATATTCATTCCATCTGTATGACCTTTGTTTCATGTTCTAAGAACCTCAGACTGACAAAACCTGGATGCTCTTGGTATGATGATACCCTTGTCCCTCAGTCAAAAGAATCATCCTGTGAATCAGAGTATTTCTCCTTTGACTCCTTTTCATACATTCTTGCTTCTGCTGGTAAGGAGAAAGAACAGTAAAGTCTACATGCAGATACCTGTAGAAATTCAGCTCAGCATCTCTGCTTAGCCACTGAGAGAAAGATATACTCTTAACCCTGTCATAACCTTCCTCTTAATTGAGCATCCAGGTCTCTTTTCTTTACTATCAGCATATTTTATATTTGTAGGGAAGGTAAAAAACTCTATTTCTATGTTTGTGGAAAAATAGTGTCATATTG
>NW_007159082.1:0-724 GCF_000164805.1 Carlito syrichta | reverse complement strand
CAATCTTAAGCCATTGCACCCAGCCCTTTTTCTCTTTTTATAAGTGCATTAATCTCATCTTGAGGGCCCACCCTCATAACCTAATCAAGCCCAAATTCTCTCCTAAAGGCTTCATTTACAAATGCCATCAAACTGGAGGTAGGGTTTCAATGCCTGAATTTGGGGGTGACACAGACCCTCAGTCTATTGCAAGAAGGAATAAATTATAGTGAGTTTTTGGAAAGTCCATGCCAATCTATATTCTCTATATTATATTTCTTTAAATCTTGTTATTTGTCATAATGATATTTGATGCCAAAAATATCATGTGTAGTAATATGTGTTTAGAATCTTATGCTAAATTTAAAAAAAAGTAATATTGACAGAACCTTTTTTTCAGACCTACATGTCATTTATACATTTCATTGGATAGTTTAGCTATTAAAACTATCTACCATAAACCAATGGCTGAATATTTTACTTGGTAGTCCTCAGCTGGCAGAATATGGTCAGTAAATCAGACCATGTTAAAGAATACACTCATTGTAAAAAGGAAAATGACAAAAGAAGGAATAAATGAGTAGAGAAAAGTTAGCTGTGACTGGAGAGGAGTTGGGAATGGGGAGAAGGAAGGTCAGCAGATCAAAGAGGATGGAACACTCCAGAAAGTAGAAGGACTTATTGTACTAACCTGAGGATGCTGAGATGAATGAAATGTGCACAATGTGCTTTGAACTCCCTGCTC
>NW_007159081.1:0-994 GCF_000164805.1 Carlito syrichta | reverse complement strand
AAATTTAAAAAAAAAGTAATATTGACAGAACCTTTTTTTCAGACCTACATGTCATTTATACATTTCATTGGATAGTTTAGCTATTAAAACTATCTACCATAAACCAATGGCTGACTATTTTACTTGGTAGTCCTCAGCTGGCAGAATATGGTCAGTAAATCAGACCATGTTAAAGAATACACTCATTGTAAAAAGGAAAATGACAAAAGAAGGAATAAATGAGTAGAGAAAAGTTAGCTGTGGCTGGAGAGGAGTTGGGAATGGGGAGAAGGAAGGTCAGCAGATCAAAGAGGATGGAACACTCCAGAAAGTAGAAGGACTTATTGTACTAACCTGAGGATGCTGAGATGAATGAAATGTGCACAATGTGCTTTGAACTCCCTGCTCAGGAAAGCAGATGCCAAGTAAAATGAAATTCTATTCATTGTGTTTCTTACCAGGCATACAAAAAGACCACTTAGTCATTTCAATCATTGAACAATGCTCTATTATAAAAATGAAACTATATCTGCCATCACCCAAATTATTGGCATATATAGCAAAGCTATTTAAACCAATGGATATAATTTTAAGAGGGATTATTATATTAATTATTCCACACCTATGAGTGGCAGTGGAATACTGAATGAAGACAGTTAACTGCTTGAATTCCAAGGCATAGAAGAAAGATAAAGAATGAAATGTTACTGTTATTATTATTATTATTATTATTTTATTTTGAGTTGGAGTCTCACTCTGTCTCCCAGACTGGAGTGCATTGGCCGCTCCTGGCCACCGCCGCCTCGACCTGTTGGGCTTCGGTGATCCTTCTGCCTCAGCCTTCCAAGCAGCTGGAACTACAGGCACGTGCTACCATGTTTGGCTAATTTTTGATTCATTGTAGAGATGATGTCTCGCCAAGTTGCTCAGGTAGGTCTTGAACCCATGGACTCAGACAGTCCACTCATCTCAGCCTCCCAAGCACAGGGATTACAGGCTGAGCCACCGAGCCTGG
>NW_007159080.1:0-702 GCF_000164805.1 Carlito syrichta | reverse complement strand
TTTCCACCTCCATAGAGCTAACAGTCTAGCAAAAAAATTATATAATACTTGACACATGATTAAAACATTTCAGAGTATATTTTTTAAATTAAGTTGTTAGTTTAGGATGTAACTTATAGCCTCAACCAGACAATGTCCCCACCAAAACTCTAGGAATGGGTTGTCACTCCTATCTTTTCTCTCATGAGTAGCTACAAATAGTGAAATTTGGGTTAATTTAAGAGCCATTTCACTCATCAATATTCTGTGAGATTAAGAGTGATGGTCGACCTGCTTGCTAAGAACTTGGCAGTAGACTTCCAGCACTTACCTATCCCGGCTGAGAGCAGCTGGTTGCAATCTGGAGCTGCTTTACTTAACTGCTTTTCTCCATTTTGCAAGCTTTGCTCTCTCAAGTTCAATGACACTACACGTGAGAGCTCATCAGTATGCAGAGACACAGCACCTACCTGCAATAAACATGAATCTCTCTTTAAAAGAAAAAACGCAAAAAAAAGCCCCCACAAGACAGCATTTTCCTTTGTAGGATTTGTCAGTCATCATTTCAAGGATTGTGATTCTTTTAGAGGTGAAGTTTGTTTTGTTTTGTTTTTGAATTTGTCATTGATCCAAACTGTGAAGATGCACAGGTGTGAGGATTGACCTGCCTACCCATAGATTATTCTAACTAGGAAATTAGGGCTGTCTTCAGTGTTTACTGGG
>NW_007159079.1:0-788 GCF_000164805.1 Carlito syrichta | reverse complement strand
CCTAGTTATGTCAGCTGACTAGCCAGCTGGCAAGCTAGTTAATAAGCTAGTTAAGTCAGTTGGCTAGCCAGCAGTCTACCTATGTAAGTCAGCTAGTTAAGTCAGCTGGTTAGCCAGCTAACTAGCTAGGTAGAGAGCTAGTTAAGTCAGCTGTATAGCCAACTGGCTATCTAGTTATGTCAGCTAGTTGAGTCAGCTGGCTGCCCACCTGTCTAGCTGGTTAAGTCAACAAGTTAAGTTAGCTGACTAACCAGCTGGCTAGCTAGGTAGCAAGCTAGTTAAGTCAGCTGGCTAGCCAGCTGGCTAGCTACTTAAGACAAGTAGTTAATTCTGCTGGCTTCCCAGCTCTCTAGCTAGGTAGCTAGCTAGTTTAGTCAGCTGGTTACCCAAATGGTTATCTGGTTAAGTCATCTAGTTAATTAAGCTGGCCAGCCACCAGGCTTGCTAGTTAAGTAACTTAGTTAAGCCAACTGGCTAACCAGTTGGTTAAATCAGCTAGTTAAGTCAGATGGTCAGTCAGCTGGCTAGCTATGTTACTAGGTAGTTAAGTTAGCTAGTTAAGTCAGCTTGCTAGTTAGGTAGCTATATAGTTAAGTCAGTTAGTTAAGTCAGCTGGCTAGCTAGTTAAGGCAGTTAGTTAAGTCAGTTGGCTAGGCAGCTGCCTATTATAATAGCTATCTATTTATGTCACTGGCTAGCCAGCTGGGTAGCTAGTTAAGTTACCTAGTTAAGTCAGTTGGCTAGCCAGCTTGCTAGCTGGTTAAAAAGGTAGTTAATTCAGATGGTTA
>NW_007159078.1:0-858 GCF_000164805.1 Carlito syrichta | reverse complement strand
TAGCTGGTTAAGTCAACAAGTTAAGTTAGCTGACTAACCAGCTGGCTAGCTAGGTAGCAAGCTAGTTAAGTCAGCTGCTAGCCAGCTGGCTAGCTACTTAAGACAAGTAGTTAATTCAGCTGGCTTCCCAGCTCTCTAGCTAGGTAGCTAGCTAGTTTAGTCAGCTGGTTACCCAAATGGTTATCTGGTTAAGTCAGCTAGTTAATTAAGCTGGCCAGCCACCAGGCTTGCTAGTTAAGTAACTTAGTTAAGCCAACTGGCTAACCAGTTGGTTAGCTGGTTAAATCAGCTAGTTAAGTCAGATGGTCAGTCAGCTGGCTAGCTATGTTACTAGGTAGTTAAGTTAGCTAGTTAAGTCAGCTTGCTAGTTAGGTAGCTATATAGTTAAGTCAGCTAGTTAAGTCAGCTGGCTAGCTAGTTAAGGCAGTTAGTTAAGTCAGTTGGCTAGGCAGCTGCCTATTATAATAGCTATCTATTTATGTCGCTGGCTAGCCAGCTGGGTAGCTAGCTAAGTTACCTAGTTAAGTCAGTTGGCTAGCCAGCTTGCTAGCTGGTTAAAAAGGTAGTTAATTCAGATGGTTAGACAGTTGAGTAGCTTCTTATTTCAGCTTGATAAGTCAGCTGGCTAGCAAGGTAGCTAGTTAAGTCAGCTGGTTGTGTCAGCTAGCTAGCTAGTTAAGTCAGCTAGTTATGTCAGCTAGCTACCTAGTTAGCTATGTAGGTAACTAGCTATTTATTTCAGGTAGTAAAGTCAGCTCGCTATCTAGGTATTCAGCTAGTTTAGTCAGCTAGTTAAGTCAGCTGGCTAGCTAGTTAAGTCAGCTAGTTAAGTAAGCTGGATAGGCAGGTGCCTATCGA
>NW_007159077.1:0-860 GCF_000164805.1 Carlito syrichta | reverse complement strand
GGGTACAGATGCTCGAGTCCCCCACCATCCCACTTCATTGGTTGGGATGCAGCTTAGGCATGGGAAGGTTTAAGTGCTCTCTGTTAATGCTAATGAGGCTCCAGGGTTGAGAATCACTAGGAACACCCTCTCCTACAGTCTTACCTACTTTGGAAAAAGAATAAAATGCACAGTCCAATAATGTAGGGAAGCTTTACCAAACCCTCACCTCCACTTAGAATTAAAATCATAGCGATAGAAACATGAACGGGCTGGGCATAGTGACTCAGGCCTGTAATTGCAGCAGTTTGGGAAGTGGAGGTGAGAGGATAACCTGAGCCCATGGGTTTGAGACCAGATTGGGCAACATGACGAGACCTCATCTCTACAATAAATCCAAAAACTAGCCAGGCATGGTGGCACACACCTGTAGGTCCAGCTACTTGGGAGGTTGAAGTGGAAGGATCATGTGAACACAGGAGGTTGAGGCTGCAGTAGCTGTGGGCAGGCTGCTGTACTCCAGCCTGGGTGACACAGTGACACTTCAACTCAATAAATAAATAAATAAAAAAGAAAGAAACATGAGTGGTTTAACTGGATAACCTGCTGGGTAACTTCTACAGAAATTATCCTATATGGCATTCCAATTCCATGCCCTATTTAAGAATTTCTCCACTACCAATCTAAGCCCATACATGAACTCAAAACAGAAAAAAAAAAATGCTTAGAAAAAAGGGGGTCTCTGGTTGATAAAAAAAAGCCCACATTGCAAATACATTTGCTAGTGTTCAGTGACATTTAGTGAAGTTGAATTTCATATCATATTTTACTTTATTTTTATAGAACTTGATCTCACAGAACGTTATTTTTGTTCTATAATC
>NW_007159076.1:0-897 GCF_000164805.1 Carlito syrichta | reverse complement strand
TTGCAGTATACACAAACTTTTTGTATTTTAGAGTAGGTGACTAATATAGAAAGGTTGAAATAGTAGGAAAGACTTTGTAATTGTATTAAAAAAATAAAATGTTAGGAAAACATAAGTTAGGCATTAAGTTGCTAAAAGTTTAGATGGTTAGGGTTAAAAGTTTGTGAAAGCACTTTGTGAAAAATTCACGCTTTAAAGCTTCTATTAGTGAATACATTGTCACAAATTTGAGGGAAGACAGACAGTATTTCATTACTGTTAGAACAATGACCAAAAGAAAATAAATACGTCTGGGTTTGAAGGCCAAACTGTATGTAGCTAAAAGTATAAAAAGAACTTGAAAACAAATATAATTCGACATCTGTGTTGCATATAAACATAGTCAGTGTCCAAGTTTTCTCCTACATCAACTCCGTTCCTCCTTCAGGAAATCCTGACCTGCTGGACCTGGACTCCGACAAGTGGTGTCCGAACAGGGACCTGAAATTTATGCCTTACTTTAATCGTAAGGGATCAGAACATATCTTGGGTTCTGCAGACCCCTCTGTAGAGACAGGCAAAGCTAGGAAAGGTAAACAGTTTTAGAGCCATGATACGATCATGGGCCAGAGTGAGTTTTAAGAAAGAAAATTGTTTATAAGTATTTTGATGCATATGCTTTCTGAAAGAGGAATTAAAGTTTTCTTTAAGCTTGACTCAGTGTCTCAGCCTGTAATCCCAGACTTTGGGAGGCTGAGGTAAATGAATTGCCTGAGCTTCCGAGTTCGATACCCACTTGGGCAACATGGGATACTTCATCATACAATAAATCAAAAAATCATCTGGGCATGGTTGTGCTTTCTTGTAATTCCGGCTATTTGGAATACTGAGGCAGACAGATTGCCAGAGTCCAGCAGG
>NW_007159075.1:0-745 GCF_000164805.1 Carlito syrichta | reverse complement strand
GAGTTCGATACCCACTTGGGCAACATGGGATACTTCATCATACAATAAATCAAAAAATCATCTGGGCATGGTTGTGCTTTCTTGTAATTCCGGCTATTTGGAATACTGAGGCAGACAGATTGCCAGAGTCCAGCAGGTCGAGTCTGCAGTGGCCAAGAGAGGCCACTGCACTCCAGTCTGGGTGACAGAGTGAGACTCCAACCCCCCAAAATATAAATAAATAAAGTTTCATCTACACTATTATCTCATTTTATCTATTTTGTGCAAGAACAGTGTCCCTTGTTCCCTGAAGAGGGCATTGTTAATTTACAAACATGGACAAAGTTTTGGGGAAAATTGAAATTGTATTACAGTATCCAAGGTCCGGAACGAGTTCTTATAGACACTTTTGCATTATGGAATATAATTAAAGATATCTTAGATCCACAACAAAATGTTTATAAAATGCCCATTAAAGTAAAAGAGGAATCAGGTGAAAGAACTCCCTTACTAACCCCTGTTCCTTCACAGGCTATGTTAGCCACTGCCCCTGTTGATGATGATCCTCTATCCTCTGAGGATGAGGAAAATGTAAAAGAAGAAGCAACTGGGTATCATGAAGAAAATTATCCAGATAATTTAAATTTGCCCATTGGTGTCAAAAGACTACCAGCAAGTGGTGCGGGGGGGGGGTCGGGCATTGTGATTTTTACTGTCTTCATTTAAGAGGAAAAAATTGTCTTTCTATACTGATTCCTGTTGTATA
>NW_007159074.1:0-758 GCF_000164805.1 Carlito syrichta | reverse complement strand
GGTATTAATGTTTATTTGTATTCCACTGTAGTCCGAGAAGTTGCAAGTTAGAATTTCAGTCCTTTTCAATTTGCTTATGCTTCATTTATGGCAATTATGTGGTCGATCTTAGAATATGTTCCATGCGGTGATGAGTAGAATGTGTATTATGAGGTCTCTGGATGTAGTGTTCTGTAGGTATCAATTAAGTCCATTTGGTCAAGCGTCACATTGAGAGTCTGGATCTCATTGCTGATTTTTTGTCCTGATGGTCTGTCTAGGGTTGTGAGTGGGGTATTAAAGCCCCATTTATGATGGTGTTAGCGTCAATATCTTTCTTTAGTTTTCCTTGGAGTTGCTTTATAAAACTTGGTGCACCTATGTTAGGTGCATATATGTTTGGGATAGATATTTCTTGTTGATGGTGTGAACCTCTTATCATTATGTAGTGACCCTCTGTGTTTTTTAAATTTTGGTAGCTTTAATGGTATTTTGTCTGAAATTAGGATCGCAACTCCTACTTTGTTTTTTGGTCCATTCACCTGAAAATTTGTTTCCCATCCTCTTACTTTGAGTCTGTGCATGTCCTGTCTAGTGAGATGGGTCTCTTGAAGGCAGTATATTGTTGCCTGGTGTATTTTATCTATTTTGCCATTCTATGTCTTTTCAGTGGTGCGTTTAGTCCATTCATGTTCAGGCTAATTATTGAAATGTGAGAGTTTGTCCCTACCATAGTGTTCTTATAGAGTTGTTCTTCCACTTGGTTTATTGTCTTTTTT
>NW_007159073.1:0-727 GCF_000164805.1 Carlito syrichta | reverse complement strand
AGTTGTTGCACATGTTAGTTTTGGTTTGCATTTCCCCTGAATCAAGATGACAAGCATCTTTTTATGTACTTAATTTGCCTTTGATTATCTCTGGAGAATCTCTATTCAAATCATTTGAACCATTTTGTTATTTGCTTATTTGCTTTTTTTAAAATTGTGAGTTGTAAAGCATTCCACAAATATGTGTATTGTGTATATATATTCTGGATACTGGATAAGAATGTGTCTTATACCTGTACTTGCCTCACCACACAAAGAAGTTTGTATGAGGGTGTTCATCGAGCAATGTTTATCACACTTTTTTTTTTTTTTTTTTTTTTGAGTTGGAGTCTCACTCCGTCACCCAGGCTGGAGTGCAGTGGCACACTCACAGCCACCCCAGCATTGACCTGCTGGGCTCCAGTGATCCTTCTGCCTCAGTCTTCCAAATAATTGGAACTACAGGTGTGGGCTCCCACACCTGGCTAATTTTTTTGATTTTTCGTGTAGACAGGAGGTCTCACCAAGTTGCCTGGGCTGGTCTTAAACCCACAGGCTCAGGGAATCCACTCACCTTGGCCTCCCAAAGTGCTGGGATTACAGGTTGAGTCAACCAAGCCAGGCCTACCATACTCTTTTCAGAGATATGGTTTGCAAATATTTCTCCCATCCTATGGGTTGTCATTCACTATCTTGATGGTATCCTTTGCATTACAAACTTTTAAAATTGTAATGAAGTCAATGTGTG
>NW_007159072.1:0-851 GCF_000164805.1 Carlito syrichta | reverse complement strand
TAAGTGCTATCAGAAGGCAGAATGCATATAATCTGAAAATCTAGAAAATAAAACATATAGTAATTTATACAGGTTTTCAATTCTTAAAATTTGTATACATTTCTTGGTGCACTCTGAATTTTCTGCTTGTTAATTTTGATTAAATGTTACAGATGTGCAATTCTTAGAGAAAATTTTCCCTTATATATTTGAAGGAAGTATAAAATGCCTTCCCTTTATGTTTTAACCCAATTTATATTTTCAAAAGAGTATTTTCATTGAATACCTTGTATTTTCTCTACCTAAGACATAATGCTGTACTTTGCAACAGAGTATCTGATTAATCTGATACTTTTAATCACCAAGCATTTAAAATCAGGCACGCAGAAAAAAGAGAATATGGGCCCAATATATATAAACCAAAATAATTTGGAGATTTACAAAGTAGTAAGTATTTGGGCTCTGCATTAGTATAAACATTTAGATAACTGAAAATTCTGGAAAATTGTCAATGATCTTAGCTAAAGCGATTTTCATATCTTGTTGGAAAAATGACTCAAAGGCTGTGTCATAATACTAAAAACATTCAAAAGGTTCTAAACTAAAGAAAGTGCTAAAATCGCATGTGGTTTTGCTATAACCAAGCTCCAACAGGATTCTGTGTCCATAAGAAAAGGCTACCTCGTGGACAATACCCTCATGTCTCCCCCCAGTGAGGGAGTTTCTCTGTCCACTCAATAAATACTGCATTACAAAAAAAAAAAAAGACTACCTCGTTTAGTGGATTCTTGAATGGTCACTTATCCCTGGAGAAATTTTGGATTGGTGGAACACATGGTTTTCTTCACTTCTTGGGAATAAAATCCACCATG
>NW_007159071.1:0-520 GCF_000164805.1 Carlito syrichta | reverse complement strand
GAAAGGAGACACACACACACACACACACACACACACACACACACACACACACCCCAGTCAATCCAATGATTTTTATCTACTTCATTTCCCCATGAAATTGAATACAATGAATACCTTTCCAAAGCAAGAAATAAATGGAATATATGAGCACATTATCTTTATCAATCTGATCACAAGTAACATCTATTTTACTTTTTCTACCAAATACTTTTTTAACGTGACACAAAATTTAAAGCACTATACAACAGCACATTTACAAATTGGAATTAACTGGCGTCTCTCACGGGCCAGACTCCTATGCCCCGGCCTAAGGGGTCTGCTGTCCATGAAATGGTGCACGTTCTCCAGACATGTCCCGGTGGGTGCAGTGCACATGTTCACCTACACGTACAGTCTTCTCCAAAAGTGCAATCAATCACAATCCTCAGCTTCTTTTATACCTGTCTTTTCAACTTTATAAAAAATGTCCAGGTGTTTTTGCAGACAGGGTCTTGATATGTGCCCAGACTGGTCTCAAATT
>NW_007159070.1:0-900 GCF_000164805.1 Carlito syrichta | reverse complement strand
GGTACATGACCGATTTTGTCAAGGCATCTGCTAATTGATAACATTGATGTAGAGGTCCAGGGAGTTCTGAATGAAATCTAATATGACCTATGAAAAATGGTTAGTTTCTAACAATTATTAGTTGCTGTAATTGGACAAGTAAATCAAGAATAGTCATTTTATTAACAGGATTGGTGACTGTTTTAATATGAGGAAACAGTCCTTTTATACAACAGGAATCAGTATAGAAAGACAATTTTTTCCTCTTAAATGAAGACAGTAAAAATCACAATGCCCGACCACCCCCCCCCAGCACCACTTGCTGGTAGTCTTTTGACACCAATGGGCAAATTTAAATTATCTGGATAATTTTCTTCATGATACCCAGCTGCTTCTTCTTTTACATTTTCCTCATCCTCAGAGGATAGAGGATCATCATCAACAGGGGCAGTGGCTAACATAGCCTGTGAAGGAACAGGGGTTAGTAAGGGAGTTCTTTCACCTGATTCCTCTTTTACTTTAATGGGCATTTTATAAACATTTTGTTGTGGATCTAAGATATCTTTAATTATATTCCATAATGCAAAAGTATCTATAAGAACTCATTCCGGACCTTGGATACTGTAATACAATTTCAATTTTCCCCAAAACTTTGTCCATGTTTGTAAATTAACAATGCCTTCTTCAGGGAACAACGGACACTGTTCTTGCACAAAATAGAGAAAACGAGATAATCGTGTAGATGAAACTTTATTTATTTATATTTTGGGGGGTTGGAGTCTCACTCTGTCACCCAGACTGGAGTGCAGTGGCCTCTCTTGGCCACTACAGACTCGACCTGCTGGGATCTGGCAATCTGTCTGCCTCAGTATTCCGGATAGCCGGTATTACAAGAAAGCACAACCATGCCCAGATGATTTT
>NW_007159069.1:0-1577 GCF_000164805.1 Carlito syrichta | reverse complement strand
CCCCCCTCCCAGCACGACTTGTTGGTAGTCTTTTGACACCAATGGGCAAATTTAAATTATATGGATAATTTTCTTCATGATACCCAGCTGCTTCTTCTTTTACATTTTCCTCATTCTCAGAGGATAGAGGATCATCATCAACAGGGGCAGTGGCTAACATAGGCTCTGAAGGAACAGGGGTTAGTAAGGGAGTTCTTTCACCTGATTCCTCTTTTACTTTAATGGGCATTTTATAAACATTTTGTTGTGGATCTAAGATATCTTTATTTATATTCCATAATGCAAAAGTATCTATAAGAACTCGTTCCAGACATTGGATACTGTAATACAATTTCAATTTTCCCCAAAACTTTGTCCATGTTTGTAAATTAACAATGCCTTCTTCAGGGAACAAGGGACACTGTTCTTGCACAAAATAGAGAAAACGAGATAATCGTGTAGATGAAACTTTATTTATTTATATTTTGGGGGGTTGGAGTCTCACTCTGTCACCCAGACTGGAGTCAGTGGCCTCTCTTGGCCACTGCAGACTCGACCTGCTGGGCTCTGGCAATCTGTCTGCCTCAGTATTCCGAATAGCCGAAATTACAAGAAAGCACAACCTTGCCCAGATGATTTTTTGATTTATTGTATGATGAAGTATCCCATGTTGCTCAGGTGGGTATCGAACTCAGAAGCTCAGGCAATTCATTTACCTCAGCCTCCCAAAGTCTGGGATTACAGGCTGAGACACTGAGTCAAGCTTAAAGAAAACTTTATTTTATTTCTTTAAACTCACTCTGGCCCATAATCGTATCATGGCTCTAAAACTGTTTACCTTTCCTAGCTTTGCCTGTCTCTACAGAGGGGTCTGCAGAACCCAAGATATGTTCTGATCCCTTACGATTAAAGTAAGGCATAAATTTCAGGTCCCTGTTCGGATGCCACTTGTCGGAGTCCAGGTCCAGCAGGTCAGGGTTTCCTGAAGGAGGAACGGAGTTGACATAGGAGAAAACTTGGACACTGACTATGTTTATATGCAACACAGATGTCGAATTATATTTGTTTTCAAGTTCTTTTTATACTTTTAGTTACATACAGTTTTTCCTTCAAACCCAGACGTATTTATTTTCTTTTGGTCATTGTTCTAACAGTAATGAAATACTGTCTGTCTTCCCTCAAATTTGTGACAATGTATCCACTAATAGAAGCTTTAAAGCGTGAATTTTTCACAGTGTTTTCACAAACTTTTACCCTAACCATCTAAACTTTTAGCAACTTAATGCCTAACTTATGTTTTCCTAACATTTTATTTTTTTAAATACAATCACAAAGTCTTTCCTACTATTTCAACCTTTCTATATTAGTCACCTACTCTAAAATACAAAAATTTTGTGTATACTGCAAATTATATGGCCATCCATCTGTTTTCTTGCATAAATTGCCACATCTAAAATTAAAACACTCGTAATCATCCCAATAACCTTTTTCGTTATGCTATCAATACCTATATAACACTTCACAATTAGCAAAATTTAAAAACAACATCCCCAAAGCTCTCTAATTAGGAACCAACTTAAAAAACTAAAGCTAATAAG
>NW_007159068.1:0-754 GCF_000164805.1 Carlito syrichta | reverse complement strand
AACCCAGATGTATTTATTTTCTTTTGGTCATTGTTCTAACAGTAATGAAATACTGTCTGTCTTCCCTCAAATTTGTGACAATGTATCCACTAATAGAAGCTTTAAAGCATGAATTTTTCACAAAGTGCTTTCTCAAACTTTTAACCCTAACCATCTAAACTTTTAGCAACTTAATGCCTAACTTATGTTTTCCTAACATTTTATTTTTTTAATTGCAATTACAAAGTCTTTCTTACTATTTCAACCTTTCTATATTAATCACCTACTCTAAAATACAAAAAGTTTGTGTATACTGCAAATTATATGACCATCCATCTGTTTTCTTGCATAAATGGCCACATCTAAAATTAAAACACTCGTAATCATTACAATAACCTTTTTCGTTATGCTATAAATACCTATATAACACTTCACAATTAGCAAAATTTAAAAACAACATCCCCAAAGCTCTCTAATTAGAAACCAACTTAAAAAACGAAAGCTAATAAGCCTATTATGATGCCAAACATGATGCTTATAATTTGCGTCTGTAGTCCCCTGGGAGGGATAAGGAGAGCACTGACTTACAGTCAACCCAAGGCTCCCAGTGGTAGGAGAGTGCCACCCGCAGTTTTTAACCATTGTTGTGGGTTCAAACACCAAAAGGGTGGGGACAGATAAACTCAAGAGGAAGGTTGTATCTTGGCAGAAAAATTCCCATTTCACTAATTGCTTGTTTCTACAAACAGATACTTTAAATGGACTACTTATATTT
>NW_007159067.1:0-786 GCF_000164805.1 Carlito syrichta | reverse complement strand
ATTTGTTGGGCCCAAGCAGTGTCCAGAAGACAAGAAGTCATAATTACCCCCAAGAAGTACATCAAATCAGTGACTAATGGAAGTTCTAACTCAGAACTTTTATCATCCAGAGTTAACTGACAAGTTTATGGAGAGGAAAGGAGTGTATGATGCATCTTCTCAGAAGTTGCATCAACTATGACCAAGTTATTATGAATAAATCATCACAGATATTTTGAACTGCTTACAAAACTTGAAACCTAGAATGCTCTCATGATCCTTTTTGAACTCTATGTGTTACACTTGGAAAAGTCTGGGTAGTCTTTTGCTAGAGGAAGACTCCATGAAACACCCATTGTGACTCTTCTGAAGAAGCTTTCTGGGCTGCTTTCATTTTTACAAGGTATTTTAAGGGAGTCTAGCTATCTTGACCCCGACTTTTGCTATAATATTCAAATATAAGAAAGCAGAATAATTAGTGATCTACAGTTTACTAGTGACAAAAGTAACTCACAGAGGAGCATTATTCTGAGGATTTCTGACTACATTCCTTAGTTGAACTTGAAGTAGTGTTTGCAGAGAAATGTATGTCCTGGCCATAATTGTATTTCAGATTTGTTCTTTTTCTTTGGTTGGGAAATGGAACTAGAGGGTATTTTATCCTCACTTAATAGTGTAGGACCAAGTCATATCATGTACAACTTTTCTCAAAGACACACAAATCCATCTGATTCATAATGTGCCTTCAGAAATGAGCAGTCAAAACTTTGGCTAGAAATATGTGTCCAGGTCAGTTCTTCATGCAGG
>NW_007159066.1:0-890 GCF_000164805.1 Carlito syrichta | reverse complement strand
CCCCCAAGAAGTACATCAAATCAGTGACTAATGGAAGTTCTAACTCAGAACTTTTATCATCCAGAGTTAACTGACAAGTTTATGGAGAGGAAAGGAGTGTATGATGCATCTTCTCAGAAGTTGCATCAACTATGACCAAGTTATTATGAATAAATCATCACAGATATTTTGAACTGCTTACAAAACTTGAAACCTAGAATGCTCTCATGATCCTTTTTGAACTCTATGTGTTACACTTGGAAAAGTCTGGGTAGTCTTTTGCTAGAGGAAGACTCCATGAAACACCCATTGTGACTCTTCTGAAGAAGCTTTCTGGGCTGCTTTCATTTTTACAAGGTATTTTAAGGGAGTCTAGCTATCTTGACCCCGACTTCTGCTATAATATTCAAATATAAGAAAGCAGAATAATTAGTGATCTACAGTTTACTAGTGACAAAAGTAACTCACAGAGGAGCATTATTCTGAGGATTTCTGACTACATTCCTTAGTTGAACTTGAAGTAGTGTTTGCAGAGAAATGTATGTCCTGGCCATAATTGTATTTCAGATTTGTTCTTTTTCTTTGGTTGGGAAATGGAACTAGAGGGTATTTTATCCTCACTTAATAGTGTAGGACCAAGTCATATCATGTACAACTTTTCTCAAAGACACACAAATCCATCTGATTCATAATGTGCCTTCAGAAATGAGCAGTCAAAACTTTGGCTAGAAATATGTGTCCAGGTCAGTTCTTCATGCAGGGCTTTAGATACAGACTCTGGTCTTGACTACATCTAATTATAAGTTTGCACTCCTTACAACATCCTTCTTCTGAGGTGGTTATGGATGACCTAAATCTTTTGGAGAATTTTCACACAAAGCTCAGAGTAATCCCCCTTTTAACTTCATTTA
>NW_007159065.1:0-702 GCF_000164805.1 Carlito syrichta | reverse complement strand
AAGTCTGGGTAGTCTTTTGCTAGAGGAAGACTCCATGAAACACCCATTGTGACTCTTCTGAAGAAGCTTTCTGGGCTGCTTTCATTTTTACAAGGTATTTTAAGGGAGTCTAGCTATCTTGACCCCGACTTCTGCTATAATATTCAAATATAAGAAAGTGGAATAATTAGTGATCTACAGTTTACTAGTGACAAAAGTAACTCACAGAGGAGCATTATTCTGAGGATTTCTGACTACATTCCTTAGTTGAACTTGAAGTAATGTTTGCAGAGAAATGTATGTCCTGGCCATAATTGTATTTCAGATTTGTTCTTTTTCTTTGGTTGGGAAATGGAACTAGAGGGTATTTTATCCTCACTTAATAGTGTAGGACCAAGTCATATCATGTACAACTTTTCTCAAAGACACACAAATCCATCTGATTCATAATGTGCCTTCAGAAATGAGCAGTCAAAACTTTGGCTAGAAATATGTGTCCAGGTCAGTTCTTCATGCAGGGCTTTAGATACAGACTCTGGTCTTGACTACATCTAATTATAAGTTTGCACTCCTTACAACATCCTTCTTCTGAGGTGGTTATGGATGACTTAAATCTTTTGGAGAATTTTCACACAAAGCTCAGGAGTAATCCCCCTTTTAACTTCATTTATAAAATCCCAGAGCATTACAGTATGCCTGTTTTAATAGTTTATTGTCTTTGAG
>NW_007159064.1:0-775 GCF_000164805.1 Carlito syrichta | reverse complement strand
GAAGAACACCGTGGAATCCACCTGCCAGGTCAGATGATCCTCTTGCCTAGGCCCTCCAAGTGGCTGGAACCACAGGTCTCCACTACCACACCCGGGTAATATTTGTGTTTATTTCTGATGGCTGAGACGAGGTATCTCCCTGTGTTCCGGGCTGGTATCGAACCCGCAGACACAGGCTGTCCACTTGCCTGGGCCTCCGAAGGGCCAGAAGCCCCTGAGCCAGGTCTGAGGTAGTGGTGGTGGTTGTGGATGATATTATTATTCTGATTCAGAGTCCATCTCTTGCTCCCAGGTTGGAGCCAAGGAACCTGCTCTCAGCCAACACAGCCTCCACCAGCTGGGTCCCAACAATCCTCATGCTTCAGACTCATGAGTGGCCAGAACGACAAGCATGCACCACCATGCTTGGCTCAATTTTTTGGCTTCTTGTAGAGAGGAGGTATCACCAAGGTGCCCGAGTTGGTCTCAAACCTGGGTCTCAGGCCATCCTCTCTCCTCGGCCGCCCAGATCACCAAGATGACTGGCGTGAGCCCCCACACCTGGTTACAAAACACCTCTTGGGTCACCACCACAGGCTTGTTCCCTTTCGACATTCCAGTACCCAAGAGAGTGGGGCCAGAGTCACCCACCAAGCCCTTGCCCGTGAGGAGCACCAGGTGCAGGGGTATGTCTCCATCAGGGTGCCCACCCTTCCACCTGCATCATTCCCCTGTTACTCCTCACAGGGGCTGCCTTGGGGATAGGGAGGGTATGACTCTCAAAACTTCAGGGAGT
>NW_007159063.1:0-766 GCF_000164805.1 Carlito syrichta | reverse complement strand
CCATGCTATTCTTCCACCTCAGCCTTTGAAGTAGCTGGAGCTATGGGCATATGCTACCGCACCTGGCTTATTTTTTGATTTATTGTAGAGATGAGGTCTCACCAAGTTGGACAGGCTGGTCTTGAACCTCTAAGCTCAGGCAATCCTCTCGCCTCAGCCTCCCAAAGTGCTGGGATTACAGACTTGAGCCACCACATTTAGCCTCTGCAAATGGATTTTTTTAAGAAAGAAAGATACATGTCCTTCATAGACAGTGAGGAAGGACATAAGGATTGATATAAGTGCAGGGTCATAGCAAATGAAGATTTACACTTGATCTATTAAAGTAGCTTATCATTTTTGGTAAAATAAAATTTGATTAAAAAAAGAAAGACTTTAGCTAGGTGCCTTATTTTCAGAGAATCTACACAAAAATTTTATAATGAGTTAGTTAAAAACGTATTGGAAATATTGTGATGGATTTAATTGGGCATAATCAACCCACCATGAAAAACATAGTTTACAAATTTGAACAAGCATATAAATTTTCTACAGCACACATGTTTTAAAAATGCAGGTCTCTCTAACATATACATTTAATCTGAAGGTTAAAAGTCAACCTCCACAAAACAAACAGAATTTCTAGTTAGTGTGTATAGTACCAAGCTCCCATTACATTTTCTAGTTAAGTCTGAATTAAAGAAAATGGTTCTTATCACTAAAAGAACCAGAGATCCATGAAATGACAGACTTCTGGGTTGGGGGAAGGGAAAGTACAAAGTGCACC
>NW_007159062.1:0-1387 GCF_000164805.1 Carlito syrichta | reverse complement strand
CCAACTGGATGCAAAAACACATCTAAAAATTTTCCACCATGACCAAGTAGGCTTCATCCTCAAGATGCAGGACTGGTTCAACACTTGCAAGACCATAAATGTAATTAAATACATCAACCGATGTGAAAACGAGAACCACATAATTATGTCATTAGATGCAGAAAAAGTTTTTATAGAACCCAACATCTCTTCTTGATAAACACTCTCAAAAACCTAGGTATACAGGGAACATACCTCAAAATCGTTAGTTTCATCTATGATAAAGCCACAGCTAACCTATTGCTAAATGGACAGAAACTGAAATCTTTCCCTCTAAAAACTAAAACAAGACAAGTCTGCTCACTCTCACCCCTCTTGCTCAAAATTGTGTTGGAAGTCCTAGCTAGGGCAATTCAACAAGAGAAGAAAATCAGGGGTATCCAAATAGGAAAAGAGGAAGTCAAGTTATCTCTCTTTGCAGATGGCATGTTCCTATATCTTGAAAATCCAAGAAAATCTGTCAAAAACCTACTTGCACTGATAAAGTACTTTGGTAAAGTCTCAGGGTACAAAATAATTATACAAATGATAATTACATTCCTATGCACCAGCAACAAGAAGGCAGAAGCTCAAATTACAACCACAATCCCTTTCACAATATCCACACCAAAAAACAAAAAAAAAAAAAAAGAAAGAAAGAAAAGAAAGAGAAAAGAAATACCTTGGCATTTTCCTATCCAGAGTAGTGAAAGACTTTTACAATGAGAATAACAAAATACTGATCAAAGAAATCCAAGAAGCCGGGCTCGGTGGCTCAGCCTGTAATCCCGTGCCTTTGGGAGGCTGAGGTGAGTGGATAGCCTGAGCCCGCGGGTTCAAGACCCTCCTGGGCAGGCAAGACCTCATCTCTACAATAAAATCAAAAAATAAGCTGGACCTGGTAGTGTGCGCCTGTAATTCCAGCTACTCGGAAGGCTGAGGCGGAAGATCACCGGAGCCCAGCAGGTCGAAGCTGCGGTGACCGGGAGCGGCCACTGCACTCCAGTCTGGGCAACAGAGTGAGACTCTAACTCAAAAAAAAAAAAAAAAAAAAAGAGAAATCCAAGAAGACACAAACAAATGGAAAAATATTCCATGTTTATGGATAGGAAGAATCAACATTGTTAGAATGTCCATCCTACCAAAGGCATTCTACAGATTCAACCAATACCCAGTAAGTTATAAACATCATTCCTCTAGGACCTGGAAATCACAAAACAGGAATTCATATGGAAGCATAACCAATCATGAATAGAAAAACTAATTCTTAGCCCAAGAAGCAAAGGCAGGAGACACTGCACTTCTAGACTTCAAATGTTACTGTAAGACTACAGTAATCAAAAAAACCTGAGCCAGGCTCGGTGGTTTA
>NW_007159061.1:0-786 GCF_000164805.1 Carlito syrichta | reverse complement strand
CAGAAAAGAAAGAGAAAAGAAATACCTTGGCATTTTCCTATCCAGAGTAGTGAAAGACTTTTACAATGAGAATAACAAAATACTGATCAAAGAAATCCAAGAAGCCGGGCTCGGTGGCTCAGCCTGTAATCCCGTGCCTTTGGGAGGCTGAGGTGAGTGGATAGCCTGAGCCCGCGGGTTCAAGACCCTCCTGGGCAGGCAAGACCTCATCTCTACAATAAAATCAAAAAATAAGCTGGGCCTGGTAGTGTGCGCCTGTAATTCCAGCTACTCGGAAGGCTGAGGCGGAAGATCACCGGAGCCCAGCAGGTCGAAGCTGCGGTGACCGGGAGCGGCCACTGCACTCCAGTCTGGGCAACAGAGTGAGACTCTAACTCAAAAAAAAAAAAAAAAAAAAGAGAAATCCAAGAAGACACAAACAAATGGAAAAATATTCCATGTTTATGGATAGGAAGAATCAACATTGTTAGAATGTCCATCCTACCAAAGGCATTCTACAGATTCAACCAATACCCAGTAAGTTATAATCATTCCTCTAGGACCTGGAAATCACAAAACAGGAATTCATATGGAAGCATAACCAATCATGAATAGAAAAACTAATTCTTAGCCAAAGAAGCAAAGCAGGAGACACTGCACTTCTAGACTTCAAATGTTACTGTAAGACTACAGTAATCAAAACAACCTGAGCCAGGCTCGGTGGTTTAGCCTGTAATCCCATGCCTTTGAGAGGCTGAGGTGAGTGGATTGCCTGAGCCCGCAGGTTCGAGACCCGCTTGGGCAGGA
>NW_007159059.1:0-1067 GCF_000164805.1 Carlito syrichta | reverse complement strand
TTTCTTTTTTAAAATTTGACTACCTCTTGAGGTAGTCTCTTTTAGGATTAAATATAATTGGTGAACTTTGACCTACCTTTACCTAGATGTTTACATGTTTCCCTAGGTTTAAAAAGTTTAGTGTTACTACTTATTTAAATAAACTTTCTACTTCTTTGTCTTTTTATTTAATTTTTATTATTCAAGTATTTGCTTTTTTGATGTGCCCCATAAATTCCTTAAGCTTCCTTCTTTACCTTTCATTCATTTTTTGCTTTATTTACTCCGACTGTACATTGTTAAATAACCTCTCTTTGAATTCACAGATTCTTACTTTTTGTTTAATCATTTCTGTTGTTGATGCTTTCTTGCATTTTTCACTTTCTTCAGTATAACTATTAGCTCCAGGATTTCTGTTTAATTTTTGTATTGTTATTTCAATTTGTCTATTAAAATTCATTTCTGGCCATTTATCATTTTCTTTATTTTACTGATATTTTTCCCTCTGTGTTTTCTTGAAGTTTTCTGAGCTTCCTTAAAATAATTATTTTGACTTGTTTGTTGGACAGTTTCTTTAAAGGTGCTTACTTACACTGTTTTATCCCTTTGGGAATGTAATACTTCCCTGATCTATCTTGATTCTTAAGTCATATATTGATGTCAATGTATTTAAAGAAGTAGGTACTTAGTTTCCAAACATTGGTTTTGTTTGGAAAAGCTACCCACCAGTGAGTCAGTTCAGGGATTCTGAACAGGCTGTCTATTGTGATACCCGAGCTTGGTCCACTGCAGTGTGCATGGTCCTGGGATGTACCCAGAAGCTTGTGCCTACCTGAATGAGTACAGCACCTGGGTGCCCTAGAAGCCTGGAAACTATATGGGGGCACAGTGGTGGAGTGTGCCAAAATTCCAGTCTGCATTATGCGAGTATTGTACCAGGGTATGCCTAAAGACTGGGACCACAGTGACCTACCTGTTGCTGAGGGCTAACCAAAGCCCAGGGTCCCTGAAATCAATCTGACAGTGTGGCAAGTTGGAAATCTGTAATGCAAGATTGAAGCATGTGTCTGTAAGATCCTGCCTGGTGC
>NW_007159058.1:0-3858 GCF_000164805.1 Carlito syrichta | reverse complement strand
GATTTGATTCAGTAATTCCCTTTTATTAGACTAAGAGGCATCAGATTAGTTAATCCAAATTTGTAGAATTACAAAAGGAAAAGACTTTTCTTTAAAAAGCTTATAAAATTAAAAGTAAATTTGAATTAAGCATTCCATTATCAAAATATTGATGCAAGTACAAAAAAATGATATTTTCAAAAATGTTTAGTAACATATATAATGAAGTCTATATATAAATTTCATTTTTTGAATGTTTAGCTGTATATTGATGTTTAGCTGTATGTTTAGCTGTATAATGATAACAGACATCTGAATCAAAGCTTTCTTATTAGCTGGCACAACTTTTGCATGTTAATTTTATTGATTCAACAAGTGACAATTTAAAGACAAATATGAATATGTTGAGCTATAATTAGAAGCAAGTAATCCTTTTAAAGACCAAAAGATATAATACACTTGCATTTTTTAAAAGTGATTTTGCTATTGTATTCAGAGATTCAGCAGTGATCTCAATGTTAACAAAAAAGTTTTGATTTGTAATTTATTTAGTAAAATATTTGTTTATCTGTTATAACATTATATACTTTAAAACTCTGGAGTCATATTAGCATGATAGACAAGTCATTTCTAGAATTCTCTAGTTTGAGATAAATTGAGATAATTATTATATACTTTACTTTGAAATTTCTTTATATACTTCTTTGACATATTTCAAGATGGCTATTCAGAAGCACTGGAAATAAAAGGATAGCTAAGGAATTTGATAGGGGAGATTTACATCTATTGGGAAAATCTGCATAGATGCAGTCAGACTTTCATTGAGGCCTTCCTTTGTCCAACTCTAGAAAAACTAACTGACATCTAATGGTCTGAAAGAAATATTTACTGTCTATTTTCTCTGAGAGCTCAAACCTGTAAAGTTTTATCTACATTCCAAGATTACCTGTGCTAACCAGCCCTCATCTTCTCTCCTTCACACACGTCGTCTTGTCATTGTAACCTGATTTACTACCATAACTTGTTTTTTGGTCAAGCTCTGAGCTCATTTGTTCTGTAATCTCAAAATTGTATATAAACTTCTGAACCCACTGGGAAGTTGGTGCAATCACTCTGTGATTTTTCTTCTCATACACACTAATAATTTGTTTTGCTTCTCTTATTAATCTACCTTTAGTCAGCAAACTTCAGAGGGTGACGAGGAAATTTTCCATTGGCTTCCACAAATATAAACACACACAATTCTATGTAAATGCAATTAGATACATGTTTTTAAGTCCAATGTTTTTGTATATGATTATACATATCTCCACAGTTCATATTGACAATCCAATATTTAGAATTATTTACTTTTAATTAGAATGTATTTGATCTATTATATATATTATACAAAAACATATTTGTTCTATTATTGATATTTATACTACTATGCTATGTTCACTTATGTATATGAATATAGAGCTTAATTTTTTCTTCCTTTTGCTCTATAAAAGTGATAGCTTGGCTGGGCTCAGTGGCTTAGCCTGTAATTCCGTGCTTTGGGAGGCCGAGGTGAGTGAATTGCCTGAGCCTGCTGGTTCGAAACCCACCTGGGCAAATTGGCGGAACCTCATTTCTACAATAAATAAAAAAATCAGCCAGGTATAGTAGTGTGTACCTGTAATTCTGGCTACTTGGAAGGCTGAGGTGGAAGGATCACCAGAGCCCAGCAGGTTGAGGCTGCAGTGGCCGGGAGCAACAACTGCACTCCAGTCTGGGCAACAAGAGTGAGACTCCAACTGAAAAAAAAAATGATATCTCACTACATATATTGTATTTCTCAACTGTTCAGCACTAGATATAATTACTTGGTAATGAAATTTAGGAACACTGCCATGCTACAGTTATGGTGCCCAAAGAAATTGCTCTGCCCTGTGGATTATTTATCTTCAAAGTCATAGGGACAAGAAAGAGTACAAGCTCCTGTCTAGCTCCTTCTTGACCTCATGGAGTTTAGTGATTCCCAAGAGCCTTAATACAATTTTAGTATCAATTCCTTTCCCAAGAATGTTTGAATCTCTGAGGGCCAAGAGCTTACAGGTTATGCAGATAGCAAACAAAAAAGTGCTTGGTGTGATTAGTCACTAAAGACATGAAACATAAAACCACGGTGACAAACCACTGCTCACCTATCATAGCAGAAAATATTCAAAAGAATAACCATAACAAATGTTGGCAAAAATGTGACATTACTGAAACTCACACACTGCTGTCAGAAACAAAAAATGAAACAAGTATTTTGAAAAATGTGTTGGCAATTTTTAAAAAAATTAGCAATGTAAAAATCATATAATTCATCTTTTCTTCTCCCAATTATTTACTCAAAAGAAATGAAAGTATATATCCACTGAAATTGACTTGAACACATATGTTCACAGCTGCTCTATATTTAGTATCTAAAACCTGAAATAACCCTGAACAGATGAGCACATACAAAAACTCTGGAAGATCCATATGTCTTAGTTCATTTTCTGGTGCTATAAAAGAATACCACACACTGGGTAATTTATAATGAACATAAATTTATTTGGCCCACAGTTCTGGAGGTTAGGAAGTCCAAGAGCATGGTGCTAGCAACTGTCAAGAGTTATGCAATTGCAGAAAGTGGAAAGTGGAAGTGACTCTATGAGACAGAAAAAGGGGAACAAATTTATTCTTTTGTCTGGAGCCCACTTCTGAAACAACTAACCTATGCCTGTGAAAAGGATATTAATCCATTTATGAGGGTGTGGCTTTCATGGCTGGTCATCTCTTAAAAGCCCCACCTCTTAACACCATTAAAATGGCAATTAAATTTCAATATGTTTTGGTGGAAACATCATAGGATAAAACACTATCCACAAATAACAGGAAGGAATAATTGATAAACATATATTATGGGAGAATCCCAAAATCATTCTTCTGAGTGAAAGAACTCAGACAATAACAGAATGCATACAAAATGACTTCATTAATATAAAATTTTAGGAAATGCAAACACATTTATAAAAACAAAAAGTATACTAGTGGTTTCTGAGAACCGTGGGGATAGCACAGTTAGAGACCTATGGAGTGATTACAGTGGAGCAGGAGTAACCTTTTGAAAGTGATGAATATATTTATTATTTTGATTGTGATTATATGTCAAAATTTAGCAAATTATGCACTTGAAATAAGTGCAGTTTATTATATACCTCGATAAATCTGTTTTCTAAAAACATTTAAAAAAACAAAAATAAACTACCATTTTAGGTGTGTAGGCTCACTCTTAAAAATATAAAGCTCAGTGATAATTCTAAAATAATTTATATGTGAAAAAAGCCTACTGTACAGTAACATCTAAACATTTAATAATAACTACTTTTTCAGAATATGTGTTTGAATAGGTTAAACACTGAAAAAGTATGTAACATTTATAATTGTCTAAATTCAAAGCAAAACTAAAAACAATAAATACAATGCTAAGCACAATAAATGCACTACTATTTAAGTTATTTTGTCTTTTTGGTAAGATTTTTCAGGATTAGAATCTCAATTGCACCACTCATTAGTAGTCAGAACTTGATATAATTCTTTAAATTTTCTGTGACTCATTTGTAAAATGAGAATAAAAATAATATCAACCATATAATTTCTTTGAGGATCAAATGAACAAATTTATCTAAATATCTTAACACAATCATTCTAATAAACAGTATATAAATGCAATAAAGATATGATTTTATTATAACTTAAACAGAGTACCTAGTATTTTAAATTGCTTTATTCTTTACTTCTATTGTTTAATATGATTCTCCAAGTTGGGAAGTTAGATTTGTCACTTTAGATGTTTTCCTAGAGTACACCTTGAGAAAGTGTAAT
>NW_007159057.1:0-818 GCF_000164805.1 Carlito syrichta | reverse complement strand
CAACCCAAGCGCACTGGCCGAGACCCACCCGGGCACTTCAGTGAGACCTCGTCTCTACCATCCATCCCAAATGAACTGTGTGTGGTAGTGCCTGCCTCTTGTTCTGGTTCCTGTGAAGGTTGTGGGAAGGTTAGCTGGAGTCCGACGGGCCAAGGCTGTGGTGGCTGGGACCGAGACACTGCCCTCCAGCCAAGGTGATGGAGTGAGACTCTGACTCAAAGAAAAACATGTAAAAAGGCAAAAGAGAAGAGCATCCATCTGTGTATGGAGTTGGGATCATCGTGAACAGAGAGAGATCATTTTGGAAGGAGGCCCCAGCCTTGGGCCTAGAGTTCCTGAAAGATGGTGGATCAGCAGTCAATCTGGCTGTGCCTTAGGGAGGCTGAGGCAGGGGACTGCTGGTGCCCGAGATTTTGAGTCCAGCCTGGGCTATGAAGCAAGAACTCGTTGCTCCCCAGAATGCTAACACTCCAGTCATGCGTGGTGGTGCCTGCGGTCCCAGGTACACGGGATGAGGTGGCATCCATTCTGGGGTTGGCCTTTGCATCACCTCTGCTGACATCATGTGCAAGTCCTGGCTGGGCACCGTGGCTAACGGCTGTTAGCCCCATGCAGTGGGAGGACAAGATGGAGGCTCCCTGATACCTGGGGTTGTAGACTAGCACAGGTGAAGTGGCCAGACTTCGTCTCAGTGAGTGGTCACAAAAATCGAGTCAGGCGTGGTGGCCCCTGGAGTTCCAACTGCTGGAGGGCTGAGGCAAGAGGACCACCTGGGCCCCACAGATCAAGACTCTGGGATACACAATCATGCTGCCATG
>NW_007159056.1:0-758 GCF_000164805.1 Carlito syrichta | reverse complement strand
ATCCTGTGAAGGTTTTGGGAAGGTTAGCTGGAGTCCGACGGGCCAAGGCTGTGGTGGCTGGGACCGAGACACTGCCCTCCAGCCTAGGCGATGGAGTGAGACTCTGACTCAAAGAAAAAAATGTAAAAAGGCAAAAGAGAAGAGCATCCATCTGTGTATGGAGTTGGGATCATCGTGAACAGAGAGAGATCATTTTGGAAGGAGGCCCCAGCCTTGGGCCTAGAGTTCCTGAAAGATGGTGGATCAGCAGTCAATCTGGCTGTGCCTTAGGGAGGCTGAGGCAGGGGACCGCTGGTGCCCGAGATTTTGAGTCCAGCCTGGGCTATGAAGCAAGAACTCGTTGCTCCCCAGTATGCTAACACTCCAGTCATGCGTGGTGGTGCCTGCAGTCCCAGGTACACGGGATGAGGTGGCATCCATTCTGGGGTTGGCCTTTGCATCACCTCTGCTGACATCATGTGCAAGTCCTGGCTGGGCACCGTGGCTAACGGCTGTTAGCCCCATGCAGTGGGAGGACAAGATGGGAGGCTCCCTGATCCCTGGGGTTGTAGACTAGAACAGGTGAAGTGGCCAGACCTCGTCTCAGTGAGTGGTCACAAAAACCGAGTCAGGCGTGGTGGCCCCTGGAGTTCCAGCTGCTAGGGGGCTGAGGCAAGAGGACCACCTGGGCCCCACCGATCAAGACTCTGGGATACACAATCATGCTGCCATGCCCCAGCCCAGCCAATGGAGATGCCTTCCATGTGTGTCACAGTGGG
>NW_007159055.1:0-912 GCF_000164805.1 Carlito syrichta | reverse complement strand
CCCCCTGCCCTCGTCACATGTGAGAGTCCAACAAGCTAGGCACCTTCCAGCCCATACCCCTCGCAATGGCTTGACCCAACTTTCTTGTGGAAGTTCCTGATGCTCCCGGGTCATGTTCATGTGAGAAATGTGCCCCAGGCAGGCCAAAACTCCAACTCGGCAATGAGGACCTTCCGGCAAGAAAGGCTGGTTACACATCCCTCACCTGGGGAAATTTCATCCCCCAGTCCCATTTTCTCTGACTCTAAAGTCAGTCGCCCTGCAAACATACCACACACAGTTGAGAATCTGTGCATGATTCTGATGTTTTTGGAGACAGGGCCTGGCTCTGTGGCCCAGGCTGGGGCTCCAGGACATGACTATTGTTCACTGGTAACTTCAAAATTGCGGGCACCGAAGATCCTCCCACCTCAGCTCTGGAATGGCTGGGACGATGGGCACCTCGACCCCAGACCCCGTGTTTGGATGGGTGCAGAGACAGGGTTTCCCTGTGTGGCCCCAGTTGGCCTTGGGCTCCTGCTTTCTAGCCAACCTCCCGGTTTGGCCTCCCAGAACGCTAGGATTCCAGGCTTGGGCCACTGCAAAAGGTCTTCTGGTTCTTTTTTGATGAAGGATCGAGGCTAGGCTCTGGTGCTCAGCCTCATCATGCCAGGCTGAGGCCAGCAGCCTGCCAGAGTTCATGGGCTAAGACCCACCCGAGCACCTTAGTGAGACCTCCTCTCTATCCTCCATCCCAAATGATCCTGTCATGGTGGCACACGACTGTCATTCCAACTCACCAGAAGGCTGGGGAAAGGCTCCACAGAGTCCAGCAGGCCGAGATTGCAGTGACGGGAACCAGCCTGGGTGATGGAGTCAGACTCCAACTAAAATAAAAAAAGGAAAAAGGGAAAATAAGTAGAGCATCCATTG
>NW_007159054.1:0-826 GCF_000164805.1 Carlito syrichta | reverse complement strand
CCCAGGCGACTTGGTCAGACCTCGTCTCAGTGAGTGGTCCCAAAAATGGAGTCTGACGTTTTAGCCCCCCTATTTCCGCTGCTCAGGGACCGAGGTGGGAGGACAGCCTGAGACTCATAGGTTGAGTACCCTGGAGCAAAGATCGATCTGTCGGGTCAGAGCCTGGCTTACAGAGACCCTGGCAACAAAGAAGACACCTCCCACGTGTGTCACGTCTGGCAACCATGGCTCCTGAAGGAAAGGTTCACTTGGGCAGGTGATGATGGAGTGATCGGGAGAGGAAGCAGCCCACCTCCAACCCGAAGGTGGCAGACTAGGCGACCAGAACCTGGGCTGGCCGCTGAGCTGCTGGACAACCTTGACCGCTCGGTGCCCGATGGCTACCTTAGCTTGGGTCATTTGTTCAATGAGCTAACACACATCTTGGCTGTGGGGCAGGCCTCCTGGGGAGAATGTGCGAAGGTGTGAGATGAACATGCCCAGTGGCCACCTTTGAAACCTCCCATGAACAACGGCCAGAAAGTGCCTTTTCCTCTCCCAGCCCTGAGGGTGACTCCTCACGCTGGGTGGCAGAGTTGGTGGTGGTGGTGGTGCTGGTGATCATTATTATTTGGAGACAGAATCCCGACTGTCACCCAGGTTGGAGCGCAAAGCCAGGCTCATGGCCACCATGGACTCCACCTGCCTGGCTAAGGTGATCATCCTGACTTGGCTCCCTGAGTGGCTGGTAAGACAGGCCTGTGCCACCACTCCTGGCTACTCTTTTGATTTATATTGATGACTGAGATGAGGTCTTGCCCCATGTCCTGGAATGGTGTTGAACCCG
>NW_007159053.1:0-814 GCF_000164805.1 Carlito syrichta | reverse complement strand
CATGGAAGCAACAGTGCAGTGAGGGGCCTGGATATAATGTCTGCACACCACATCCGAAAGGAATGAAGGAAAGATTGGACAGGAGATTCAAGTAGAGCTGAGCATGTAGCTCTTCCTAAAGTGGTAGACAAAAGTTGAAACGCTTCCTGTTTATGTTTGTGGTCCTGCATCCTTTTCTCCTTCCTGTCGTTAAAGACTATAAGGGCTGTATCTAATAGCTTTAGTTATAGGGTTTGTGGGCTATTCTTTCTTTTTAGGAGTTTGCACCTAATGCCTGGTGCCGACTGGGAGACCAAATACAGAGCCAAAAGAGCTTATCCTTCCAGAGAATTTAAATTGATATCAGTAAACTACTGCAATGCCTCAGAGAAGCGACTTAGAAACATTATTGAATTTTTATCTGGTTTTTGAAAAACCTTTTTTATTTGTCTTAGTGGCCTGTGGTTAGTTAACAGGATTAATTTATATGATTCCTATACTTTTGTCTGGAAAGAAGGTTGATATAGTCTCAGTTTAGATATAACTTGAGATAAAGTTATCATAAGAAAACAACAAATAAGAATTTTATCTTCTTTATGTCCCAGCCACCCCCTTGAGAAGAGACCTATTAAGTCATGTGGAAACTTGAATGGGCTTTCCAAGTACACATGAGGGGTAGTGACATGTTGCAGCTAGTAGGGTTGCCACCAGGAGGTTATTAAGCAGTGGGGAAAAGGGTGGGTGAAAAGTCTAGAGGCTGGAGTTAGGTGCCATAGCCCTTGGCACTCACTCCTCCTCCAAAGACAAAAGTGAAAGACTGGAGGCTGGGGTCAGG
>NW_007159052.1:0-803 GCF_000164805.1 Carlito syrichta | reverse complement strand
GGAGCTGAGGTGGAGGCTCTGATAGGTGGGTGGGCAATGCAAGTCTGCCTGAAATGGCAGAGGTGGTAGTTTTACTTTCAATTTTAGAGATGCTTGTGTGGGTCTTTAGGCAGGACCAGCTGCACAGCTGGGCGCTGGATCTGGGGTGCCTCCAGCAGGCTGGAGTGGAGGAGAGGGTCGGGTGTTCCCTCCTCTGGAGCTGGGAGCCTCCAATAATCACCTTATGCACGCTTGGGGTTCTGCTTCCTTACATAGGCTTGAGGAGTCACACTGAGTGCCTCAGCCAGGGTGGGTCTGGGGATCCAGATCTCCAAAGCTCCAAAGGGCAGGTGGTGGCCCTGGTTCCCTCACAGGGCACTTTATCCAGAAATAGGGCCGGTATCTCTGAGGGGCGGTTGCCCAGAGCCTCCCTGGGTGACTAGCAGCTTGGTGCTGGGTGCTGGTCATGACGATGTAGCCAGGGAGGGAGCGGAGATCTGGGATTTGGGATTCCCCAGCCATATATAGTGGAGCAGCAGCTGCCAGGCCACAATATCTGGCCCTGCGTGGGACCAAATGTTCCCTGGCTTCGTACCAGTGTGGCTGGCGATGGGCAGGGGGCTGCAGGGAGGAAAGTAATAGTGCTTTTGGGAACTCACGTTCGGAGAGTCTCATGGATCCAACTATGCCATCACCATCTTCAGAAGTCCTCTCCCATTTATTTTCAAAATAAACCCTGAACCATGTTTAAATACCTTTGTGGAGTCACTTCCTGCTTCTTTATTCTCTTTTTCATGGACTTTCACTTTGGCAGGCTTTTATGT
>NW_007159051.1:0-742 GCF_000164805.1 Carlito syrichta | reverse complement strand
TTTTCATGGACTTTCACTTTGGCAGGCTTTTATGTTCAAATAATGGAGGGAAGCAATCAAAATGAAATCCTGTAAACCAATCAGCAAATAGGACATGTAAATAAAGGAATTTTGTCGCAAATCTTTAAACCAATCAACAAACAGGGCATGCGGATAAACTAGCTATGTGTTTCGTGTAGGTAACGTCCAGGTAAGTGATGTAACCTCTGGAATATCCAGCCTATGAGAAAGCAAGGGAAGGACTTGCATTCTGGGGAACAAATATGCCAGCTGTAATGGCTTTGGTGTGACTGCCCACCCACACCCAATCTCGCAAGACCATCATTAAAGTCTTGCTTCTGCTACACACCATGTCTCTGTGTCCATCCTTTGATTTTGGACAGGTGAGTTCATTTCTCACACCAGCGGTACAGGGGAAGCTGTTTATTATTTGTATATTCAATGAAGTATGGACAGACATGCAGAAGTGTGACTGCACTAAAAACAAACCAGGTAGTGCCAGCAGACTGAGAGGGGAAACCAGCGAGGCCTGTTGAGAGTCCTCTTGGCCTGCTGAGCACAACCCTTCCTTCTGGGAGTGGGCCAGGGTCTTCCCTGGACAGGGCTGTCATGACCTATGCCCAGATGAGGCAGGTCAGATCATTTCTTTATGGCCAGATTTTACACAGAGAGGTGAAGGAAAGCTAGAGTAATATTTTCAGGTTTTATGACCAGTTTGGGGGATGAGGGGTTCTGGTTTCTA
>NW_007159050.1:0-765 GCF_000164805.1 Carlito syrichta | reverse complement strand
GGACATGTAAATAAAGGAATTTTGTTGCAAATCTTAAACCAATCAACAAACAGGGCATGTGGATAAACTAGCTATGTGTTTCGTGTTAGGTAACGTCCAGGTAAAGTGATGTAACCTCTGGAATATTCCAGCCTATGAGAAAGCAAGGGAAGGACTTGCGTTCTGGGGAACAAATATGCTAGCTGTAATGGCTTTGGTGTGACTGTCCACCCACACCCAATCTCGCAAGACCATCATTAAAGTCTTGCTTCTGCTACACACCATGTCTCTGTGTCCATCCTTTGATTTTGGACAGGTGAGTTCATTTCTCACACCAGAGGTACAGGGGAAGCTGTTTATTATTTGTATATTCAATGAAGTATGGACAGCCATGCAGAAGTGTGACTGCACTAAAAACGAACCATGTAGTGCCAGCAGACTGAGAGGGAAAACCAGTGAGGCCTGTTGAGAGTCCTCTTGGCCTTGCTGAGCACAACCCTTCCTTCTGGGAGTGGGGCAGGGTCTTCCCTGGACAGGGCTGTCATGACCTATGCCCAGATGAGGCAGGTCAGATCATTTCTTTATGGCCAGATTTTACACAGAGAGGTGAAGGAAAGCTAGAGTAATATTTTCAGGTTTTATGGCCAGTTTTGGGGATGAGGGGTTCTGGTTTCTATCCCCACCCTAGGGAAGAGGGATTCTAGTTTCTGTGCCAGCTCAGGGGAGAATGAGGGGCTAGAGACAGGAAGGCAGAAGGTCAAGAGAAATGTTGGCTCCTGGGCTGCT
>NW_007159049.1:0-793 GCF_000164805.1 Carlito syrichta | reverse complement strand
ACAGGAATCTTTTAATTCCTGCTTTGATTTCAGTAGTTGTTCAGTATCATGCTGTTTAGTGTCAGTGTCTTTGTGAGCTTTGGGGAAATTTTGTTGCTGTTGATATTTATTTTTATTCCACTGTGGTCTGATAATGTGCCTAGCATTATTTCAACCTTATGGAATTTGTTTATTCTTGGTTTATGGTCAAGGATGTGATCGATCATGAAGTACATTCCATGTGGTGATAACTAGAATGTATTCTCTGTGATTGTTGGATGGAATAATCTTTAGGTATCTATTAAGTTCATTTTGTCGAGTGTGAAGTTTAGGTTCTGAATCTCCTTGCTCATTATTTTCTCAATGGTTATCTAGGGCTGTTAGTGGGGTGAAATTGCCTGCTATGATAGTGTTAGAGTCACTATCTTATTTTAGTTTACTTAGCATTTGTTTTATAAATACTGGTGCTCCTGTGTTGAGTGCATATAAGTTTAAGATGGATATTTCTTGTTGATGGATACTGAGGTTTTTTTCACAGAGGTAAACAAGTCACTGGGGCACAATGACAGAAGAGGACATCACAGGAGGCCTAGTCACTCTTGTACCAATGTGAAGCATGGTCAATCACTGGGGCTTCAATCAAAGATGACCCACCACAGAGGGGGCCCAGTCACTGAGACACAGTAACAGAAGAGGGCTAGTCCTAATGATTGGCCAGTCACGGGGGCACCCCTCACAGAAGAGGGCTAGTCACAGCATCACCCAACACAGAGAAAAGGCCGACACTGAGGCACCCATAATTGATGACCAGTGA
>NW_007159048.1:0-4392 GCF_000164805.1 Carlito syrichta | reverse complement strand
AGGAGTGTCTGTCAGAAGTAGTGCCCTGGGCCAGGCCGAGATTGAGGGCGTGTGCCAGCTCACTCCAACCTCCCTGGGGGACAGGGGGAGGAGGCTAAGGCCCTCATTTGAGGAGTGAGAGGATTAAGGGGTTTTTGGAGAAGCACACTTGGTAAGTCTAGGTTTCTCCAGTGACTGGGGCAGGGGAAACATCTGAGAAAGTGTCGTGTCTCCTGACTAGCTGGGCAGCATAAGAGGGTGGCAAGTGGTACAGCGACAGGTAACAGGATGAGAGGTCTGCACCCAACAGAATCTGTCAGGGCACAGACAGCTCACCCAGGCCAGTGATATCAGCAAAATCGTCAGCAAAGTGAAACAGAAGCACAGTTCTCCTGCCACTCAGGATGCTGGCTCCCGCCTGTCCTCTCAAGCTCCAGGAGGTATGGATTCACAGCAGCCAGTCCTTCTGCTTGGGTACCAGGAGACACCACTACAAATACTAAGCTGTGAGGTGGTGAGAACCACGGGAATGTCATCCATCTTATTTAAGGTGCTTTCAAGTAAGTGCAGAGCAGGAAGCCAATGTGAAGCCATCTGCAGAAAGGTCCCAAACAGGGTTTGGAAAAGGAATGGATAGAGACCAACACCCAGACAAATCTGAGTAAAAAAATCTATATATCATGAATAAAGAAAGAATCCCTTAAGATCCAGTGAAAGAAAACAGGTTACTTACGAAGAAATAAATGTTAGGTGAGCCCTAGATTTCTCGTTCATCAATACTAAAAACCAAAGGAAGATGGAATTTTCAGGAAAAAAACTCTTGGGAATCAGGCAAGTCATTCATTTAGCAAATATTCATTATGTTCCTTAAGCCACATCAGACATTGTCAAAACGTTGAGATTTACAGATGAAGGATATTATCAGATTTCAAGGATTTAGAAATACACTACCAATATATCCTTCCTGAAGTGACATTACTCAAAAAGGTAGGCAGGTTAGCCATGAGGTCATTCAAGATAAAGAACCCAGCAACAGTGGTATCATAGCAGAGGACTGGTACTGGATGCTGCATATCACCCTGGGTGACAGGAAGCATGTCACACTAAAAATACTTTAAAAGATAGATACACGTACATCTTATAGACACGACTGTGTCTGAAATACCTCAGGTTAAAAAGTGTGAGGGCAAGTTGTGAGAACATACAGTCATGCTACTTTGTTTCTTTGACATGGAAGGAAATTAATCGAGATTATTTTATTTTTTGATGTTGATAGAGAAAATAGGCTAAAGAATGTTTTTTATAAAGCCAGTAAGACTTAAATTACTAAAAAATTCAAATACAGTATAGTACATGGAGGTTAAGAAATAGAAGACAAGCCGGGCTCGGTGGCTCAGCCTGTAATCCCACGCCTTTGGGAGGCTGAGGGGAGTGGATTGCCTGCGCCCGCGGGTTCGAGACCTGCCTGGGCAGCGAGACCTCATCTCCACAATAAATCAAAAAATCAGCTGGGCATGGTAGCACACGCCTGTAATTCTGGCTACTCGGAAGGCTGAGACAGAAGGATCGCTAGAGCCCAGCAGGTGAGGCTGCGGTGGCCGGGAGTGGCCACTGCACTTCAGTCTGGGTGACCGAGTGAGACTCCAACTCAAAAAAAAGAAAAAAAAGAAATAGAAGACAGAAAAAGACTTACAAATCAGCAAGCCTAAAACAAAATGACAGAAAGAACAAGAACACCAGTTATCATAACAGTTGAGTTAAATATTTCTTGGAAGAAAAAGCCTCAGAATGAATCAAATAGCACAATCCAACCTTTTACAAGAGAGAGAGACAAATAAATAAATAAATAAATAAAGTGACAAACAAATATATATAATATCAGAAACAATACAATTAATAAGAATATTGTACTGTATTTCTCAGTAGTAACATTTCTCATAACTAAATACTGCGAAACAGAAATGCTTTTATATAAAGTTTACATTTAGTGTGGTGGTGTTCTCTTTTGTTCTTTTCTTGAAAAGTTGTTAGTAAGCTTATTGTGTATCTAACGATCTGTGCTGACTAATATTTAAAGAAATGTGTAATATCTACTTGAATGCAAGTACCACAGGGCAGAGATTTCCCCGTTTTGCTCTTTGTTATGCTATGCTCTCAGTACCTTCACAGCACCTGGGATATAGTAGGCAGTCCATAAATAATGAATATTTACAGAAAAGTTACTATTTTTAATTCAATTAAATTTGTAAATGACAAAAGTTATCATCTATTATGCCAATATTTAATAAATGCCACGGGCAAAAATTGCAGAAGTCACTGTCTTTGACTACAAAACTTAAAACTATATATTATTAATACAAATTTTAAAAACCGTTACTGGGCTCGGTGACTCAGTCTGTAATCCCATGCCTTTGGGAGGTTGAGGTGAGTGGACTGCCTGAGCCTGCAGGTTCGAGACCCTCCTGGGTAGTGAGACCTCATCTCTACAATAAATAAAAAAATCAGCCTGGCGTGGTAGCGCATGCCTATAATTCTGGCTACTTGGAAGGCTGAGGCGGAAGGATCGCTGGAGCCCAGCAGGTTGAGGCTGCGGTGGCCGGGAGCAGCCACTGCACACCTGTCTGGGCGACAGAGTGAGACTCCAACTCAAAAACAAAAAAACAAAAAAAACCAAAACTGAACTCCTTGATAACTAAAATAGTGATCATAAAAATCACTCTTGGTCAAAGAAAAGACAAAGTTTTTAATTTTAGAATACCTAGAAAAAATTAAGAAGAACATTAACATAATATCACTTCTGGAAGTATACCTAAACCAGGTTCAAAGCAAATTCATTGCCTTAAATTATATTGTTATTAAATATTACTAAAAAGTAAAAGAAATAAATAGCTAGATAATTCAAAACGTAGGTTTGCTTCATTCTCCTTTTAAGGAAAGAACATAATCCTTAATGAAGTAAAAGTAAATATATTAGAAAACAGAATTATTAATAGATGATAAAAATATAAAATATACTAAAATGTTAAAAAAATCAATGAAATAGATAATTTTATAGCAAAAGAGAGCAAACTACCCAAATTAAGTAAAGAAGAAAACACCACTTTTTCAAAGATCTGTATCTTTGGGAAAAGTTGAAAAACATGTCAAAGAATTACCCACAAAAGCATCACGTTAGATGTTTTTATAGACAAGTTATTTTAAATCTTTACAAAGAGGTAATTCCTATATTATAGAAATTGTTACAAAGCATAAAAATAGATGAAAAGTTACTCAGATCATTTTACAAAAGTAATATAACCCTTCTGTTTGAAACAGCTAAAGTTGGGGGGGAACTCCAACAAAAACAAGATATTATTTCCACTTACAACTAAGATACAAAAATCACAAATAATATGCTAGCTATCCATGCCCAGGTCTACCTTGAAAAAAGAAAGCAGACAGCATGTGAGCGTAGGCTTTTCAGAACTACAAGGGCTACTCCACATTAGAAACTCTATTCATATAAACCCTCACACTAATAGAAAAAGAAGAAAGTAATCATCTTGATAAATGTTTAAATATCATTTGAAAAAAATCAGTAAATATCCCTGGCTTGTTTACACAAAAATAGAAACTTCTTTCCCTTTAAAGTATCCTAAAGTTAAGAGCCTGTTGAAAAAAAAAAAAAACTCGGAGTGGCTTTTGTCAGTAAAGCCAAAGTAAGATTCCTTTCACAGCAAGGACATTGACAAATTTATAACAAAAAAGACAAATGGTGTTATAGAAAAAAAGAAAATTCATAAAAGAAGAAATATACATGGCCAATAAATGTGTGAAATGCTTGCCTTCAGTTGTAATTAAGAAATGAAACAAAATAATGAATATTTGCTATAAAATTGGTAAAAATGAGGAAAAATGAAAATATGGTTTTAACAGGACTGTTATAAAACCCATATAAAACAGACCATCAATATTTGTTGATGTGTTTTAATGCATGTGCTGCTGGGGAAAATATAAATTTACCAACTTTCCTGGGGCAAGTTGAGTAATTTGTACCTAATATTTAAAAAATGTCATGGTCTTAAACTAAATAATTAGAATCTTATATTTATTTATGATAAAGAACTAATAAGAATACAATGACTTATTTATAAGGCTAATTATTATATCATTAATTATAATAACAAATGATGAAAACAGTTTAAATGGCCAATAATGGTAAAATGATTAACTGAATACTTCATATCCTTTCTAGAAAATACAGCACATTAAACAGTACATTCATATTTTTGTAGAATATTTAGGCATAGGATATACTTAAATATAATGGAAAGTTAAACAATTGGCTAAAGTAATAGCATACTCAGAAAGGATCTCAGTTTAATTTGCTATGTGTGATATGCATATATTTGTGCGCGTGTTTACAGAAAATAC
>NW_007159047.1:0-6101 GCF_000164805.1 Carlito syrichta | reverse complement strand
CAGCATAAGAGGGTGGCGAGTGGCACAGCGACAGGTAACAGGATGAGAGGTCTGCACCCAACAGAATCTGTCAGGGCACAGACAGCTCACCCAGGCCAGTGATATCAGCAAAATCGTCAGCAAAGTGAAACAGAAGCACAGTTCTCCTGCCACTCAGGATGCTGGCTCCCGCCTGTCCTCTCAAGCTCCAGGAGGTATGGATTCACAGCAGCCAGTCCTTCTGCTTGGGTACCAGGAGACACCACTACAAATACTAAGCTGTGAGGTGGTGAGAACCACGGGAATGTCATCCATCTTATTTAAGGTGCTTTCAAGTAAGTGCAGAGCAGGAAGCCAATGTGAAGCCATCTGCAGAAAGGTCCCAAACAGGGTTTGGAAAAGGAATGGATAGAGACCAACACCCAGACAAATCTGAGTAAAAAAATCTATATATCATGAATAAAGAAAGAATCCCTTAAGATCCAGTGAAAGAAAACAGGTTACTTACGAAGAAATAAATGTTAGGTGAGCCCTAGATTTCTCGTTCACCAATACTAAAAACCAAAGGAAGATGGAATTTTCAGGAAAAAAACTCTTGGGAATCAGGCAAGTCATTCATTTAGCAAATATTCATTATGTTCCTTAAGCCACACCAGACATTGTCAAAACGTTGAGATTTACAGATGAAGGATATTATCAGATTTCAAGGATTTAGAAATACACTACCAATATATCCTTCCTGAAGTGACATTACTCAAAAAGGTAGGCAGGTTAGCCATGAGGTCATTCAAGATAAAGAACCCAGCAACAGTGGTATCATAGCAGAGGACTGGTACTGGATGCTGCATATCACCCTGGGTGACAGGAAGCATGTCACACTAAAAATACTTTAAAAGATAGATACACGTACATCTTATAGACACGACTGTGTCTGAAATACCTCAGGTTAAAAAGTGTGAGGGCAAGTTGTGAGAACATACAGTCATGCTACTTTGTTTCTTTGACATGGAAGGAAATTAATCGAGATTATTTTATTTTTTGATGTTGATAGAGAAAATAGGCTAAAGAATGTTTTTTATAAAGCCAGTAAGACTTAAATTACTAAAAAATTCAAATACAGTATAGTACATGGAGGTTAAGAAATAGAAGACAAGCCGGGCTCGGTGGCTCAGCCTGTAATCCCACGCCTTTGGGAGGCTGAGGGGAGTGGATTGCCTGCGCCCGCGGGTTCGAGACCTGCCTGGGCAGCGAGACCTCATCTCCACAATAAATCAAAAAATCAGCTGGGCATGGTAGCACACGCCTGTAATTCTGGCTACTCGGAAGGCTGAGACAGAAGGATCGCTAGAGCCCAGCAGGTGAGGCTGCGGTGGCCGGGAGTGGCCACTGCACTTCAGTCTGGGTGACCGAGTGAGACTCCAACTCAAAAAAAAGAAAAAAAAGAAATAGAAGACAGAAAAAGACTTACAAATCAGCAAGCCTAAAACAAAATGACAGAAAGAACAAGAACACCAGTTATCATAACAGTTGAGTTAAATATTTCTTGGAAGAAAAAGCCTCAGAATGAATCAAATAGCACAATCCAACCTTTTACAAGAGAGAGAGACAAATAAATAAATAAATAAATAAAGTGACAAACAAATATATATAATATCAGAAACAATACAATTAATAAGAATATTGTACTGTATTTCTCAGTAGTAACATTTCTCATAACTAAATACTGCGAAACAGAAATGCTTTTATATAAAGTTTACATTTAGTGTGGTGGTGTTCTCTTTTGTTCTTTTCTTGAAAAGTTGTTAGTAAGCTTATTGTGTATCTAACGATCTGTGCTGACTAATATTTAAAGAAATGTGTAATATCTACTTGAATGCAAGTACCACAGGGCAGAGATTTCCCCGTTTTGCTCTTTGTTATGCTATGCTCTCAGTACCTTCACAGCACCTGGGATATAGTAGGCAGTCCATAAATAATGAATATTTACAGAAAAGTTACTATTTTTAATTCAATTAAATTTGTAAATGACAAAAGTTATCATCTATTATGCCAATATTTAATAAATGCCACGGGCAAAAATTGCAGAAGTCACTGTCTTTGACTACAAAACTTAAAACTATATATTATTAATACAAATTTTAAAAACCGTTACTGGGCTCGGTGACTCAGTCTGTAATCCCATGCCTTTGGGAGGTTGAGGTGAGTGGACTGCCTGAGCCTGCAGGTTCGAGACCCTCCTGGGTAGCGAGACCTCATCTCTACAATAAATAAAAAAATCAGCCTGGCGTGGTAGCGCATGCCTATAATTCTGGCTACTTGGAAGGCTGAGGCGGAAGGATCGCTGGAGCCCAGCAGGTTGAGGCTGCGGTGGCCGGGAGCAGCCACTGCACACCTGTCTGGGCGACAGAGTGAGACTCCAACTCAAAAACAAAAAAACAAAAAAAACCAAAACTGAACTCCTTGATAACTAAAATAGTGATCATAAAAATCACTCTTGGTCAAAGAAAAGACAAAGTTTTTAATTTTAGAATACCTAGAAAAAATTAAGAAGAACATTAACATAATATCACTTCTGGAAGTATACCTAAACCAGGTTCAAAGCAAATTCATTGCCTTAAATTATATTGTTATTAAATATTACTAAAAAGTAAAAGAAATAAATAGCTAGATAATTCAAAACGTAGGTTTGCTTCATTCTCCTTTTAAGGAAAGAACATAATCCTTAATGAAGTAAAAGTAAATATATTAGAAAACAGAATTATTAATAGATGATAAAAATATAAAATATACTAAAATGTTAAAAAATCAATGAAATAGATAATTTTATAGCAAAAGAGAGCAAACTACCCAAATTAAGTAAAGAAGAAAACACCACTTTTTCAAAGATCTGTATCTTTGGGAAAAGTTGAAAAACATGTCAAAGAATTACCCACAAAAGCATCACGTTAGATGTTTTTATAGACAAGTTATTTTAAATCTTTACAAAGAGGTAATTCCTATATTATAGAAATTGTTACAAAGCATAAAAATAGATGAAAAGTTACTCAGATCATTTTACAAAAGTAATATAACCCTTCTGTTTGAAACAGCTAAAGTTGGGGGGGAACTCCAACAAAAACAAGATATTATTTCCACTTACAACTAAGATACAAAAATCACAAATAATATGCTAGCTATCCATGCCCAGGTCTACCTTGAAAAAAGAAAGCAGACAGCATGTGAGCGTAGGCTTTTCAGAACTACAAGGGCTACTCCACATTAGAAACTCTATTCATATAAACCCTCACACTAATAGAAAAAGAAGAAGGTAATCATCTTGATAAATGTTTAAATATCATTTGAAAAAAAATCAGTAAATATCCCTGGCTTGTTTACACAAAAATAGAAACTTCTTTCCTCTAAAGTATCCTAAAGTTAAGAGCCTGTTGAAAAACAAAAACTTGGAGTAGCTTTTGTCAGTAAAGCCAAAGTAAGATTCCTTTCACAGCAAGGACATTGACAAATTTATAACAAAAAAGACAAATGTTGTTATAGAAAAAAAAGAAAATTCATAAAAGAAGAAATATACATGGCCAATAAATGTGTGAAATGCTCGCCTTCAGTTGTAATTAAGAAATGAAACAAAATAATGAATATTTGCTATAAAATTGGTAAAAATGAAGAAAAATGAAAATATGGTTTTAACAGGACTGTTATAAAACCCATATAAAACAGACCATCATATTTTGTTGACATGTTTAATGCATGTGCTGCTGGGGAAAATATAAATTTACCAACTTTCCTGGGGCAAGTTGAGTAATTTGTACCAAATATTTAAAAAATGTCATGGTCTTAAACTAAATAATTAGAATCTTATATTTATTTATGATAAAGAACTAATAAGAATACAATGACTTATTTATAAGGCTAATTATTATATCATTAATTATAATAACAAATGATGAAAACAGTTTAAATGGCCAATAATGGTAAAATGATTAACCGAATACTTCATATCCTTTCTAGAAAATACAGCACATTAAACAGTACATTCATATTTTTGTAGAATATTTAGGCATAGGATATACTTAAATATAATGGAAAGTTAAACAATTGGCTAAAGTAATAGCATACTCAGAAGGATCTCAGTTTAATTGCTATGTGTGATATGCATATATTTGTGCGCGTGTTTACAGAAAATACTCCAGGCCAGGTTCAGTGGCTCAGCCTGCAGTCCCAGCACTTTGGGAGGCCTAGGCGAGTAGATTGCCTGAACCTGTGGTGGGTTCAAGACCAGCCTGGGCAACTTGGCAAGACCTCATCTCCACAATACTTCAAAAATTAGCTGGGTGTGGTAGTGTCCCGATAGTTCTGGCTACTTAGAAGACTGAGGCAGAAGGATCATCAGAGCCCAGCAGGTTGATGCTGGGGTGGTTGTGAACGTGTCCACTGCACTCCAGCCTCGGTGATGGAGTGAGACTTCAATTAAAAAAAAAAAGTAAAAAGAAAATACTCCAAAACAAAACAGTGCTCATTTCTCAGGTGGTCAGATAACAAATGATCTACATTTTCCTTTTAACACTTTCACCCATCACCTACATTTTTTAGAGTAAGCATTATTATTTGTATGATAAAAATTTACATATAAAATAAAGACAAAAATAATAATTTTCAGGAAAACAAGAATGCCTGGAATATGCCAAGTATATCCACATGGTTCTGAAATACTTCTGGCTGTATATCCACATGGTTCTGAAATACTTCTTTCAATATGTTTATTTAAGAGCTACATAAACATTGGCTGTTAAACAAAAATTAATTAAGATACATACAGGCTGAGACACTGAACCCGGACACACTGTAACTTTTACAAGAGATATCGCAAACTTCATTTATGCAAAAAGAAAAAGGACTGCAGGAAAGATAACCTAGCACAGTACTCGTATATCATGCATATAAAAAATTTTCAACCCAAGAGAGACCCTGTAGATATAGCATCAGAGTGTCCATTCCACTCTCACTGCTATCGTTCAGGGCTTGGAGGAGTAACAGGCATTAAGGGTGGTGATTGAAAACAAATGATGTGAGAAGCCTACTTAATGTGGTTTTTCACTGGTGATTCTTCTAAAAAAAAAAAGAAAAAAGGAAACGTCACCATTCTACCTAATGCATTTGTTAGAAAAATGTTAAATTAAGTCATTTGCAGTCAAAAGGAACAAACTGGAGGTCTGCCTAGGTGCAGCGGTGTCTCACCCTACATGCATTCCAACATAGTGTCATCTGGCTAGAGAGATAGCTAATTGACGATTGTGCCCTCCACTGTGTGGTCATTAGGATAAATCTAGCTTGTGGACAATCAACGTTTCAAAGACAAAGAACTGCATTAATTTTGTACTTCTAGAGCATTTAATAAACCTGACACTGTCTGGTGGTTTTCTTCATTTTTGACCACTTGACAGCTACTATGATCACAAGTTTCAGGGAATCTATTTTCCTGTGTAAAATTAACAGTGATAAAAAAAGCTAAATGTAATATGACCAAATCGCAGAGCTTGTCATATCGTGGAATTTCGGAAAGAATCCTGGAAGCATACTGGAGAACATAAATTCAGCATGCTGCTCCAATCCTGAAGCCTTCAAGGGCTATCACAACAAAGATGATGTCCATGTCACCTGAAGAAGCAAGAGCAGGCCTGTCGCTGGCATCCTGAGTCAGACCTCAGGACTTTTGTCTCTCAGGTGACACTTGCATTGAATCAAGTAGATTCCTCATCATTTTTCCTTTCTCATGCCCCTACTCCTACATGAGAAGAAAAAGCAAAGGCCAGGAACACCAGCCTTAAGTGCTTGGCAAATGATCTTCCTGAATCCGGACCTCATAAATCCTATAGAATGTTCTATTTCAACAACAGGCTGGGAAATCTTGCTCTCTGCAATGATGAAGCCCAGCTTCAAAATTTATAGTTTCATTTCAGAAATTGACTATAAAAAGAGACTGACTTAGCTGTCTATCAACTAAGCCTGACAATAGCAAATAAGGTGTGAGCTTTCAATGTCAAATATGTATTTAATATTAAAATCTGCAGATTAAACACTGCAAAGGGTGTTTCCTTTGCAACACATGCTGATGGGAGTGGGGATAG
>NW_007159046.1:0-790 GCF_000164805.1 Carlito syrichta | reverse complement strand
ATATCCACATGGTTCTGAAATACTTCTTTCAATATGTTTATTTAAGAGCTACATAAACATTGGCTGTTAAACAAAAATTAATTAAGATACATACAGGCTGAGACACTGAACCCGGACACACTGTAACTTTTACAAGAGATATCGCAAACTTCATTTATGCAAAAAAGGACTGCAGGAAAGATAACCTAGCACAGTACTCGTATATCATGCATATAAAAAATTTTCAACCCAAGAGAGACCCTGTAGATATAGCATCAGAGTGTCCATTCCACTCTCACTGCTATCGTTCAGGGCTTGGAGGAGTAACAGGCATTAAGGGTGGTGATTGAAAACAAATGATGTGAGAAGCCTACTTAATGTGGTTTTTCACTGGTGATTCTTCTAAAAAAAAAAAAGAAAAAAGGAAACGTCACCATTCTACCTAATGCATTTGTTAGAAAAATGTTAAATTAAGTCATTTGCAGTCAAAAGGAACAAACTGGAGGTCTGCCTAGGTGCAGCGGTGTCTCACCCTACATGCATTCCAACACAGTGTCATCTGGCTAGAGAGATAGCTAATTGACGATTGTGCCCTCCACTGTGTGGTCATTAGGATAAATCTAGCTTGTGGACAATCAACGTTTCAAAGACAAAGAACTGCATTAATTTTGTACTTCTAGAGCATTTAATAAACCTGACACTGTCTGGTGGTTTTCTTCATTTTTGACCACTTGACAGCTACTATGATCACAAGTTTCAGGGAATCTATTTTCCTGTGTAAAATTAACAGTGATAAAAAAAGTTAAATGTA
>NW_007159045.1:0-421 GCF_000164805.1 Carlito syrichta | reverse complement strand
GTGCAGGGAGCTGGTGCAAATGCCCCTATGTGCAGGCAAGCTTCTGTGTTGTGACTCAACCCAGGTGTGTGCTTCTATGTGCCGAGTGGCTGCATGCCCCAATCCATGCTGCATGTCCCAGCCAGGGAGAGTGCTGTGCACTGGGAGGTGGTGGGGAGAGAGGTTTATGCATGTTGTTTGTGGGCATGTGTGTTTGTGTGTGCAAGCAGTCCTGTGGGGCCTCACAGCATGTGTGTGCACACTGGTGTGTGTGTGTGTGTGTGTGTGTGTGTGTGTGTGCGCATGTCACAACACCCCAGGCATGCCCCAAGCATGCATGTGAACTGCCATGTTGATTTTGTGCTGTCTTTCAGAATCAGTGTAGGTGACCTCAGAGCAACAGCCATGGTAGGTACATGCCTCTCTGCCTGCTGCATGAACC
>NW_007159044.1:0-4435 GCF_000164805.1 Carlito syrichta | reverse complement strand
GCCCACCCTCCAAAAAATAGTTTTTTTCTGCATCCCCCCTCGTGTGTGTGGGTATATTGTGGTGTGTGTGTGTGTGTGTGTGTGTGTGTGTGTGTATGCACATGCATGTGTGTATTCAAATTTTCTATTTCTCCTTGAGTCTGGAATTTTTAGAAATTTGTTCATTTAATGTAAGTCTTCTAATTTGTTGTTCATAATATTCTTTAATAATCATTTTCTTTTTTGTAAGATTGGTAGTGATATCAGCTCTTTTCTTCTTAATTTTAATAATTTGAGTTGTATCTTTTTTCTTGGTTAGTCTAAATCCCTGTCAATTTTGCTGTTCTTTATTTTTCATTAATTTTCTGTTTTTTATTTCATTAATATCCATGCTAATTTTTATTTCCTTCCTTCTTCTTACTTTGTGTTTAATTTTTTTCCTAACCCCCACTCCCACCCTCCAAGTTTCATAAAGTAGTTGGTTAGGCTTTTGATTTTTTTTTTCTAAAGTAGGTTTTTACAGATAAGTACTTCATCAGTTTTATCACATAAATTTGGGTATACTGTATTTCAGTATACAAGGTACAATTTCAGGGTACAATTCAGGATTAGGTGTACAAGTAGGCATAATACAGGTAAAAGTTTTGAGCCTCCCTTTAGGCCCCACTTTACCTAATCAAACCAGGAATCTGTTTCTTTTCTACTCTATTTTCATGCATGACCCTTCTCTTTATCCACTTCCCCTAGCAAAGTGCTCCTCTTCCTGTGAAATCAGAAAACTATGAGGAAATCATTTGTAACTTTCTAATTTTAATTAGCAGAGATTTGTATTAGCAGAAGAAACAAATTAGACAATATATTAAAAGAAAATCTCTTTTAAAAATCTCACAAGTTTTATAGTGGATAATAAAGAATTAATGAGTAACCTATAAAATTTCCACAGGGATTAACTATACCAGAAAAATGCAGTAGATAAAATTAGGAATATGAGTTCCTTGATTAATTACAAAGAAGCTTTTTATTTAAAAAATCCTAAATGTGACAGAGTATAGTGGACAAGGAAACCATAAAGGAAGTTGAGAAGAAATCCACAGATACATGGGGAGGTCACCCCTGAAAGGAGTTTCCCATGAGCTAGGGGAGTGCTCAAGAAGGCATGTGCTGGCAGCTTTCAGTGATCCAGACCCATCACCCAGGTTAAAACTGAATAGAGAATTTGGCAACTAGAAGCCTATGGCTCTCCTTACCTAGAACATTCCTAGAACACTCCCACTAAAGTGATGGAGACAAAAGGAGGCCATAGCATGAGAGGGAGGACAGCAAATGAGGTTGGAGCAATAACACAGGAGTCTACTTTTTAGAGAATTTTTCAGGAAAGATAATGAGATAGAACTACATCTTGACAGAGTGGCAAGATCAAGAAAATTTGTTTTGTTTATTGTTTGTTGTGTGTTTGTTATTTAATTGTTTTAGAAGAGAGGGAATAAGCTTTGTAGAGAGACTGAGGAAAGGAGCAGATGGAGAGATAACAACTGGTTATACAAAAAAACAAGGGTCTAATACAGTGATGGGGTGGCCTTGCGAGATTCAGTCCAGTAAGCAGCGGAGGGGCTGGCCCAGGAGTTGAGAAAGGAGGAAGAAATCGGGGGAAATATGGATACTTTTGGAGGTTATACCAAAGAAAAGTGAACAAAGTTTCCAACTGACCTTCTCACTTTCTCTGATCTCAAGATTCCTTTGCTGAGAAATAGCATGAAAAGGGGATGGGGGAAAAGTGTGAAGCAAGTCTTCCACAAATGACAAAGGAATCAAAGGTGGTTTTTAGGTTTTCTATTGATGCAAGAAAAAATTAGTATAAACTTAATAGCTCAAAACAATACTCATTTATTGTCTCAGTTTCTGTTGGTTAGCAATCTAAGCACGGTACCTATAGCTCCTCTGCTCAATGACTTGCACTTTTGGTAGTGTGGGTATTATAAGGCAGCAATTGAGGTGTTGAAGTGTTGACTTAGCTGTGCTCTCATCTGGAAGTTCATGTGGGAAATAATCTGCTTCCAAGTTCATTATATTGTTGGTAGAATTCAGTTACTGTAGCTGACTATAAATGACTGAGAATCCTGACTTTTGATAGATGTTGGCTGGAACATACCCTCAGGTCTTGCTATCACTTAGCACATGGGTCTCCTCAACAAGGTCAGTTACTTCATCAAGGCCACCATTGTTTGAGATGTAGCCTTCTTGAATTCAAAGTTATTAGCCTGGCCTGAAAGGCCCAAAAAGATGAGATCCCATCTGCCTTCATCCCTCACCATTCTCCCCCCTTGCTTACTCTTTCCCAGCCATAATGGCTTCCTTGGTATTCCTCTGTCTCTAACAGGAGAGTCTGCAGATCTGATATGTTAAGACAGATTCTTACATAATGTAACTCACCCACAGGGTGACAGCCCATCACCTTTGCTACATTCAAGCAAGTCACAGGTCCTGCTTACACTCAAAAGGAAGGCATTATATAAAGGAATGAAGGAGGTAGTATCACTAAGAGTCACCTAAGGGTATTTCTACCATAGATGCCTCTTCAGTATGGAGTCAGAATCTAGTGCAGAGGCTAGAGCAAATGCTCTATCTAGCATTTGGTGCCTTCTGCGTCAGCCAAGACTGACAAACCTTTAACTTCCTCATATTTGCTTGCTTGTTTGTTTGTTTAGTTAGAGGTTTTGCCATGCTGTTTTGCAATGCAATAAAAAGAGAGGTCAAGACATTAATATTTATGCCCTGAAAGAGAAACTTTTTGTGACTTAAAGGTTAAAAGAGTTGTGTTATTTGAGTTTCCTTGGCCCAGGTGTTCAAGCACCTGGGTGCTGAGTATCCAAATATTTTTGTGTACTGACAGAATTACTTATTTTGCTTAACTCTCTCAACAGCCATGGGGGCTGACATAGGGTGAGTGAGGCAATAGTATCACTGCCTCTGACCTTGAGGTTCCAGTCTCTATCTTTATTGACAGAGGTAGGACTGTAGTCTTCACAACTGTACAAAATAAAATCACCAGTGCTCTTCCTTTCAGTCAAGGTTGACAGTCTTCATAATTGAAAATAATGCTCCATTGTTGGGTTAGAAAGCTGCAAATGGAATAGTGGGGTTGAATCAGCAAACTGTGTTCAGTGTGTGTACACTGACACTGGAGAAGATGACAAATAGATGCAGGGAACGATGTGTGGCATGCACATGATTCTGGAAGTGTGTGAATATTTAATTCTGACTTGCACTCTTGGCAATGAAAGTAAGGCAGAGAAAGCCAGGAACAAACAAAGCATATGCTGTCAGTGCATTGTACTGCAATTGTTTGGGTACTCTTTTAATCAAGCTATAATTGCCATTGGAAAATTAATACACAACCATCTCTCTAAAAAAACTTACAAGCACTAATTTTACTCTTAATTTCAAAAGAGCACCATGTGATACTGAAACAAAACTTCAAAACTGAAAATTTGCTCCCTCAATTAGGAGGAAATTTTTCTGCTGCTACATGACTATGATTTCATTAAGGAAGGCCTGTGTTCAAACACAAATGCCATAAAATCTGAGGTCAGCCTCCCTGTGAATTGCTTGAATCCCTATCCTCAAGCACCTCATCAATCAAGCATTTAACTTTTGCTGGTATGCCTCTAGAAGTGGTGAACTTACTACTTACTATGGAAGCCCTCTAATAAACTTAACTCTGCCTCATGATAAATTCCATCTAATACCTAATATCTATCTTTAGAGTTACACAGTCTAACTTTTCTTCCCCTTGACAAGCTTTCAGGCGCTCAGAATCAGAGTCCCTGGAAAGTGACTTCAGGTATGGGTACCATATTGAAATGGAATGTCTTAGATTGGGTTTCCAGAAAAGTTACTGATATGAAGGCATGTACCAAGGTTTCAGGGGAGGTAAATAATGAAGTATAGGAAGAGGAGAGAACAACAAAGGAGAGAAATTTCAGGCAAAGCTCTACAAAACCCTAGAGCTGAGTAAAGTATCAGAGTTGTTTCATTCAAGTGAAGATTGTTAGGCTTTTATATTCCTACCCTAATAGTCACTTATCAAGGTTTGCCCTGGGCTGGGGGAAGGTTGACATTGCAACTCCATACATATCAGCAATGTGCTTCAGTGTCCTGTCGGAAGTTTTGCAAAAACAAAGTCTTAGGTGCCCACTATCAGAGGCAAAAGCATCTGATGCCTGGAAACAGATGCACAGAAATGGTTAAAAAAAAAAGATGGAGGAGGATCTTTGTGGAGTCACATGTTGGCTATAAAAATAATAATAACTGGCAGTTTTAGTGAGCAGTGAGAACTCCAGTTTTTTCCCATCACTCAGCAATGAAAAAATCTGACATCAATGCTCCTGCCTCCCAGGTAGAATATGGTCATTTCTTAGTATAGCTTCAGAGCTGTTCCATCCCAAACTAAGATTGT
>NW_007159043.1:0-578 GCF_000164805.1 Carlito syrichta | reverse complement strand
AGACTCACATCCTCGGGTAGCTGGCAACTGCCAGAAGTGGTCTGAGGGCTGGTGTCATTTTTACTTTTTGCTTTTCTTTGCTCTGCAGGAACAGCAGGGCTGTGTTTCTGCTGATACTCCGTTAACTGTGAAAAGGAAAAGCAGGATGAGAACAATAGGCCCCTTTATTCACATCCTACCTGGGAGCTTTTTTGTTTTATCTTGTTTGTTTCTTGCTTGTTTTGGAGTCAGGGTCTCACTATGCCACCCAGGCTGCAGTGCAGTGGCACCCTCATGGCTATTGCAGCTTTAACCTTCTGGGCTCAGGTGATCCTTCCGCCGCAGTCTCCCAAGTGGCTGGGACCATAGGCATGCACCACCACGTCTGGCTAATTTTATTTTCTGTAGAGATGATTTCTAGCTATGTTACCTGGGCTGATCTCAAAATCCTGGGATCCTCTGGTCTTGGACCCCCTAAGTGCTAGGATTACAGGTGTGAGCCACCATGCCTGAGCACATAGCAAGACCTCATGTTTACACAAAAGAAAAAATTAGCTAGGTGTGGTGGTATGAGCCTGTTGTCCCAACTACTCAGGAGG
>NW_007159042.1:0-585 GCF_000164805.1 Carlito syrichta | reverse complement strand
CAGGGCTCCGGAGTGGTCGGCAGAACGGACAGCGGGGCGAAATGCCACACTCCACAGCCGCTGCCTCCGACACCCCTGCCACAGACTTTGCCCCGCAAGTCACCTCCAGGGACCTCCGTTCCGTCCTCCAGGGGCTGCCTCTCTCAGAGCGCCCCCCGACCGGAAGTGATTGCGCCCCCCTCCAGCCCCATCCGGTCCGTCCCTCGGTTTGGCGGCCGCTCCTGCTCCCTGGCCCCGCGAGCCCCTTTCCTCCGGGAGTGGGCTGGCGGTCCACGTCGCCCGTCCGTCGGATCCCTCCCCAGGATGGAACCGGACGAACCCACGTGGCCGCGGGGCCTTCCGCTCCCCTGTGTGTCCGGGCCCCACCCGTGGAAGTCACTGCCGCCCCGCCCCCCCTCCATCCCGACAGCTGCCCACCCCGATCGGCCCTCTTCGGGGTCTTCCGCTCTGTTGCTCGGGCTGGTTCGAACTCCTGGGCTCAAGCACTCCTCCTGCCTCGGCCTCCCCAAGTGCGGGGATAACAGGTGGGAGCCGCCATGCCTGGCATTTTCGGTTTCTTGAGACGGTCTCATTCTGTCACCCATG
>NW_007159041.1:0-305 GCF_000164805.1 Carlito syrichta | reverse complement strand
CATTTTCGAGATTCATGTTCGAAAACACCATGATTCGTGTTTTGCCCATAGCAAGATGAACTTAAGCTTTTTGTGGTTTGAAGACCTGAGTAACGCAGGTTCTTACTTAGCAATAGGCAGTGAAATTTCCTTCATGTGAGGATTCCCATTACCCAGATTCCTACTTCGAATACCTGATTTGTGGTTACGTCTTAGGAAGACGGCCTGTATTTATGGGATTGAGGACTTATATAAGGAAGATTCCGTATACTTCTTTAGCAATATGACGTGTAGTTTCCTGTATATGACGACCTCCATTACCCAGC
>NW_007159040.1:0-702 GCF_000164805.1 Carlito syrichta | reverse complement strand
AGAGAAAACAACCATTCAGGTTTTGGGAGTAGGAATCTGTATATGGGAGTCCTCATATACAGGAAACTGCACTGTCTATTGCTAGAGGAGAATAAGGAATCTGGTTTACACGTGTCCTCCATCCCAATAAATCTTCAGGGTTTATCCTAAGGGCTAAACACGAATTTGGGTTTTTGAAGCATATACTAGGGAAATGAAATCCTCATATACAGGCAAATACACTGACTTTTCCTAGAAAAGAATCAGGAAGGTGGGTGACATGTTTTCTCAATCTCCAAAAAAGTATACGGCGTCTTCCTAAGATCTAAACCAGAATCAAGCTTTCGACGCATGTATCTGTGAACAGGAGTACTTATATACAGGTAACTGCACGGCTGTTGATAAAAATAAGGAATCTGGGTTATAAGAGTCCTCAGTCCTGAAAATCTACAGGGCATCTTGCTGTCGGCTAAAGGAGAATCAGGGATGCAAGGCATGAATGTATGTAATAGCAATCCTCATATACAGGAAACTACATGGCTTCAAGCTAATATAAGAGAAGAAATCTATTTTCCACAGTTCTTCTATCAAAAATATACATGACTTCTTACTAAGTGTTAAACAAGAATCAGGGTTTCGAAAAAGGATTCAAGGGAAAGATAGTCCTCGCATACAAGACACTACATGGCCTCCAACTAAGTATGAATAAAGAATCATTGTTGG
>NW_007159039.1:0-764 GCF_000164805.1 Carlito syrichta | reverse complement strand
TCGCCACATTTTTAGTGTGTCTTTTGAAAAGGGACCAGGAATCTCGGGTTCCAATTCCTCAAGAACTTTATGGGAGTCTATCTCTTGACATCTAATAAAATGGAATTCCATAACCAGGAAATATATTGGCGTCTTGCTGAGAATGAAGCTGGAGTTTCAGTAATGGGAGTCCTCATATACAGAACACTACACGACCTGTTGCTATGGAAGAATAAGGAATCTTGGTTACATGAGGCCTCCATCCCAAAAACCTACAGACCGTCTTGCTAAGAGATAACCACCATTCACGTTTTGGGAGTAGGAATCTGGATAATGGGAGTCCTAATATACAGGAAACTGCACTATCTATTGCTAAAGGAGAATAAGGAATCTCGTTGACACGTGTCCTCCATCCCAATAAAACTTCAGTGTCTCTTGGTAAGGGCTGAACACGAATTTGGATTTTTGAAGCATAAACTAGGAAAATGAAATTCTCATATACAGGCAAATGCACTGACTTTTCCTAAGAAAGAAGAAGGAATGTGGGTGAAATATTTTCTCAAACTCCAAAAAAGTATACGGCGTCTTACTAAGATCTAAACAAAAATCAAGCTTTCGACGCACGTATCTGTGAACAGGAGTAGTCATATACAGGTAACAGCACAGCAATTGCTAAATATAAGGAATCTGGGTTATACGAGTCCTCAGGCCTGAAAATCTACAGGGCATCTTGCTGACGGCTAAAGAAGAATCAGGGATTCGAAGCATTAATGTGGGTAACAGAA
>NW_007159038.1:0-300 GCF_000164805.1 Carlito syrichta | reverse complement strand
AGAGATCTTAGAGCTGCTCAAATATTTCAGAGCAATTTAGCATTCAGATATTATGAATCGGTCATTTCAGAACTCCAGCAACATTCTGGTTCTTTTAAAAGTTGAAAATGGTATTGGGCACTCCAAGCATGTTAAATTCCTCTGAACAAATAAGGCCAGATTCCAGAACAAAAAGAATCTTCTTGCTTTATTTGAATGTAACACTGGTCTTAAGGTGAACCCCGTAACCCTTCCCCTTCTGTGACTCACATTATTTTGAGAAGGGACAATGGTTTTTCACTTGCCAAATGTTTACTTCAT
>NW_007159037.1:0-968 GCF_000164805.1 Carlito syrichta | reverse complement strand
GAAAATCTACAGGGCATCTTGCTCATGGCTATAGTAGACTCAGGGATTCGAGGCATGAAGGTGGGTAATAGCAATCCTCATATACAGGAAACTACATGGCCTCATGCTAATAAACGAGAGGAAATCTGTTTTCCAAGGTTCCTCTATCAATAAATCTACATGACTTCTTTAAGGCCTAAACAAGAATCAGGGTTTCGAAACAGGAATCAAGGGAAAGAGTGTCTGCACATACAGGATACTACATGGCCTCCAACTAAGTACGAATAAAGAATCATTGTTGTACACGCCTTCAATCCAAAAAATTCCCAGGTTGTCTGCTATGGGACAAACAAGAAACAGATCTTCGAGCTCCCACATGTTTCAGAGCAATTCAACATGAGGATATTATGAATCACTTATTTCAGGACTCCTGAAACATTCTGGTTTTCTTAAAATTGGTAAATGGTATTGGGCACTCCAAGGCCGTTAGGTTCCTCAGAACAATTAAGGCCAGATTCCAGGACAAAAAGTATCTTCTTGCCATAATTGGATGTAACTCTGGTCTTAAGGTGAACCCTCTAATCCTTCCCCTTCCGTGTCTCTTGTGATTTTGAGACGGGACAAGGATTTTGCACTTGCCAAATGTTTACTACGTACTTTTAATGGTAACAAGGAAGCATGGAATCCACGAACCTAGGAATTTTCTGAGCACCTGTCTTTTGATATACTGAAACTGGAATCGAAATCGACAAGAAAAATCTGGGCATCTTACTAAGAATTAAAAGGAAATTCGGTTGTAGGAGTTCTCATTTTCCAGAATCTACAGGGCCCCTTAATGAGGTTTAATCAGCAATCTGGGCTTCTGGGGCCCTACGTTTTCAGAGCTACTTGCTCCGTGGAGAGGCTACATCTGTCATTACAGATAATCAGGATCTTTCTGGTTCTCTTATTAGTTGTAATCAAGGATTTGGCTCTAGAAATCCTTTCTT
>NW_007159036.1:0-898 GCF_000164805.1 Carlito syrichta | reverse complement strand
CTCCCACATGTTTCAGAGCAATTCAACATGAGGATATTATGAATCACTTATTTCAGGACTCCTGAAACATTCTGGTTTTCTTAAAATTGGTAAATGGTATTGGGCACTCCAAGGCCGTTAGGTTCCTCAGAACAATTAAGGCCAGATTCCAGGACAAAAAGTATCTTCTTGCCATAATTGGATGTAACTCTGGTCTTAAGGTGAACCCTCTAATCCTTCCCCTTCCGTGTCTCTTGTGATTTTGAGACGGGACAAGGATTTTGCACTTGCCAAATGTTTACTACGTACTTTTAATGGTAACAAGGAAGCATGGAATCCACGAACCTAGGAATTTTCTGAGCACCTGTCTTTTGATATACTGAAACTGGAATCGAAATCGACAAGAAAAATCTGGGCATCTTACTAAGAATTAAAAGGAAATTCGGTTGTAGGAGTTCTCATTTTCCAGAATCTACAGAGCCCCTTAATGAGGTTTAATCAGCAATCTGGGCTTCTGGGGCCCTACGTTTTCAGAGCTACTTGCTCCGTGGAGAGGCTACATCTGTCATTACAGATAATCAGGATCTTTCTGGTTCTCTTATTAGTTGTAATCAAGGATTTGGCTCTAGAAATCCTTTTCTTTCCTGGACCATCTATCACCATAATCATATACGCCAGATCAAAAGGAATATTGGTACAAAATTCCTCGATTCAGTTGACCTCAAAGGACAGAAAATTCTTGTGGGTGGGCAGATCGGAATTGGGATGTTGGGTTTGGAAGATTTCACATTTTGGGGAGGTCTTTTGTAGCGGAACCAGGAATCTTGAATTCCTGTTCCCAAAGAACATTATAGACTTTGTTCTCTTGATATACAAAAAACTAGAATTCTCGGTCTCCAGGAACTGTCCTGGCATACTG
>NW_007159035.1:0-2323 GCF_000164805.1 Carlito syrichta | reverse complement strand
CAGCTGGCTAGTCATCAGGTGTCTTCTTATGTCAGCTAGATAATTCTGCTGGCTATTCACCTGTCTACCTAGGTAGCTATTTAGTTAATTCTGCAGGGTAGCCAGCTAACTACTTCGTTAAGTCAGCCAGTTAAGTCAAGTGGCTAGCCTGCTGGCTAGCTAGCTAGCTAGGCAAATAATTCAGCTGTCTAGCCAGCTCACTAGCTAGTTAATTAAGATAGTTAAGTGAGCTGGCAAGCCAGCATGCTAGCTTGGTAGCTAGCTAGTTAGGTCAGCTGTCTAGCTAGCAGTCTAGATAGTTAAGTGAGCAAGTTAAGTCAGCTGACTAGCCAACTGGCTAGGTAGGTTGATTGCCAGTTATGTTAGCTTGCTAGATAGCTTGGTAGCAAGATAAGTCACCTAGCTAATTCAGCTGGATAGTCAGCTGGCTAGATATGTAGCAAGCTAGTTAATTCATCTGGCTAGAAAGCAGGCCAGCCTATTAAAACATTTAGTTAAGTCAGATGGCTTGCCAGCTGGCTAGCTAGGTAGTGACATAGTTAAATCAGTTGGCTAGACGGCTGGCTAGATAATTAAGTCAGCTAGTTAAGAAAGTTGGCTATCCAGATGGCTAGAGAGGTAGAGAGCAAGCTAAGTCAGCTGGCTAACCAGCTGAATTACTAGTAATGTCAACTAGTTTAGTCACCTGGCTGTCAAGCTGCCTTGCTCTTTAATCAACTAGTTAAGTCAACTGTCTAACCAGCTGACTGGCTAGTTAAGTCACCTCATTAAATCAGTTTGCTAGCCATTCGATAGCTAGTTAAAAAGCTAGCTAATTCACAATGCTAGACAGTGGTCTGGCTACTTATTTCAGCTAGTAAAGTCAACTGGCTAGCTAGGTATTCAGTCAGTTAAGTCACCTAGTTAAGTCGGCTTGCTTGCTAGATAGCTAGCTAGGAAGCTAGATAGTTATTTCAGCTAGTAAAGTTAGCTGGTTTGCTACGTAGCTAGTTAAAGTCAGATAGTTACGTCAGTTAGCTAGCTTGTTAAGTCATCTAGTTAAATCAGATGGCTTGCCAGCTGGCTAGCTAGTTAAGTCACCTAGTTAACTCAGTTCGCTAGGCGGCTGGTTAGCTAGGAATCTAGGTAGTTAAGTCAGCTGGAAAGCCAGTGGGATGCATGGTGTCTAGCTCATTAAGCCAGCTAGCTAGCCACCTGTCTAGCTCGTGATGTCAGCTAGTTAAGGCTAACTAGTTAAGACACCTAGTTGAGTGAGCTGGCTAGGCAACTGGCTTGCAGGTTAAGTCAGCTAGTTAGTTCAATTGGCTAGCCAATGGGTTAGCTATGTAGATATCTAGTTAAGTCAGTGAGTTAAGTTAGCTACCTTGCTAGCTGGCTAGCTAGGTGGATAGCTAGTTAAGCCAGATGGTTAACCGGATGGCTATCTAGTTAATTCAGCTAGTTAAGTAGCTAGTTAACCAGCTAGCTAGCTAGGTGGCTGTAAAGTTAAGATGGGTCATTAGCAAGTTGGTCTGGTAGGTGACTAGATGGCAAGGTAGGTGGCTAGCTAGTAAGCTTGCTAGTCTGCTAGCTCGTTAAGTCAGCCAGGTCATCAGCTAGCTATATGCTAGATCATTAATTCAACTAGCCAGCTGAATAGCCAGCTGGCTATCTAGTTAAGTAACCTAGTTAAGTCAACTGGCTTGACAGCTGGCTAGCTAGGTAGCTAGCTAATTATGTCAGCTGTCCAGCCAGCTTGCTAGCTATTTAAGTCAGCTAGCTAAGTCAGCTGGCTTGCCTACTGGATATCAGGGAGTGAACTAGTTAAGTTAGTTAAGTCAGCTGGCTTGCCCACTGTATATCAGGGAGTGAACTAGTTAAGTCAGTTGGCTAGCCATCTGACTAGCTGGCTAGCCAGCTGACTAGCTATTTAAGTCAGCTAGTTAATTCAGGTGGCTTCCCAGCTGGCTAGCTAGGTAGCTAGCTAGTTAAGTCAGCTGGCTAGCCACCAGGCTAGTTAGTGTTGTTAGCTAGTTATGTCTACTGGCTAGACAGCTGGCTATCTAATTAAGTCAACTAGTTGAGCCTGCTGGCTAACCAGCTGGCTAGCTGGTTAAGTCAGGAATTTATTCTAGTGTCTAGCCAACTGGCAAGTTAGGTCTCTCGCTAGTTTAGTCAACTGACTAGCCAGCTGCCTACCTCATTAAGTCAGCTGGTTAAGTCAGTTGGCTATCCACATGGCTAGGAAGGTAGCTAGCTAATTAAGTAAGCTGGCCAGCCTGATGGCCTCCTAGTTAAATCAGCAAGTTAAGTGAGCTGGATAGATGGATGGCTAGCTAGGTGG
>NW_007159034.1:0-796 GCF_000164805.1 Carlito syrichta | reverse complement strand
GATAAGAAAATAGCAAGTAATATAGATAAGGCAACTAGAATTAAGAAAGTTAAATTTAAATAGTAAAATAATAATATTAAGAATTCGTAGTGGGTAAGATAAGGGTGGTTATATAAAAGAAAAAACAAGTCAATATATTGCTGCTAGAAGCATAGATAAGGGTAGAATTAAGAAAATAGATTAGTAAAGGAAAAGAAATAGAATAGCGAAGGGAAGAGATTCAGGTGACCTAGAGGTCACAGGACGTGGCTGATAAATTGGTAGTTGGTATTTTGTTACACCACCTGGTGGCAGGAAGAAACAAAATGAAACTTGTAAAGGTTAACTTCCCCATAAACAAAAGAAAAAGAAAAAAAATGATATAAACATTTAATGTGTAACATGGGATGCATTTTGTGGGTAGGGGTGTCAGTAAAAATACAAACAAAGTATATAAGCTTGTAAGAATTGAATAAAATTGACAGTCTTGAGCTCTCCCCAGGAAGAGGATTTCTGTTGTCTTAGTCTTTTCTTTTTCGCCACTTCCCAATTCTCTCCAGTCAGGCCCTGGCTCTCGTTGGAGCTGGACTCTAGCACTAGTTGACTAGTTAAATCTTCTGAGCTGTTGACTCACTCGCCAGCTGGCTAAATTCAGCTGACCTGTGAGCTCACAACCTGGCCGACTAGTTAACTCAGCTGACCAGTCGGTTCACTTGCTGGTCGACTAGTTAAGTCAGCTGACAAGTCGGATCACTAGCTGGCCAACTAGTTAATTCAACTCACTGGGCTCACTTGAAGGCCAACTAGTTTAATCAGC
>NW_007159033.1:0-432 GCF_000164805.1 Carlito syrichta | reverse complement strand
AGCATGGAGTGCAGTGGCCGCTCCCGGCCACCGCAGCCTCGACCTGCTGGGCTCCGGCGATCCTTCCGCCTCAGCCTTCCAAGTAGCCGGAATTACAGGCATGCGCTACCACGCCCTGCTGAGTTTTTGATTGATTGTAGAGATGAGGTCTCATCAAGTTGCCCAGGCGGGTCTCGAACCCGCGGGCTCAGGCAATTCACTCACCTCAGCCTCCCAAGGCGCGGGATTACAGGCTGAGCCACCGGGCCCGGTTGTCAGTCTTTTTACTTGATATTTGCCAGCTGTTCGGACCCATTTCCTAACTGACACTTAAAAAACCAGAGACTTCTTTGGGGGAGAAAGCGTAGCACACTGGAACCTGGCCGATTTTTGTGTCTCGTGCATGGAAAGGTGGCAGGACCTGGAAACTTTTCTGTTCCTGTTTGTACTGTG
>NW_007159032.1:0-322 GCF_000164805.1 Carlito syrichta | reverse complement strand
GTCTCGTGCATGGAAAGGTGGCAGGACCTGGAAACTTTTCCGTTCCTGTTTGTACTGTGCATTGTGTTCGGTTTCTTTCATCACGGTGGCTTCGTACTAATCAATTGTAATGGCGAGATATTCATGGTTACATAATTTTTTTAAACGCTGACGAACAGGTATTAACTTCGTGCATATGGGAACTTTTCCAGTGCTTTTGGTGGTAGCCTCTTACTTCTTTATATTTTATTCTATTTTTGTTAGTTTTTTTTTTTATTTCAGTAGCTTTAAGGCATACAAACGGGTTTTGGTTATATGTATGCATTGTACAGTGGCGAAGAAG
>NW_007159031.1:0-360 GCF_000164805.1 Carlito syrichta | reverse complement strand
GTGACTTGACTAGCTGAATTAACTATCTAGCTACTTAGCTAGAAATCTGACTGGACAGGTGACTTAACTAGCTAACTTAAACTGCTAGCCATCTGGCTGGACATCTGACTTAAATAGATATCCAGCTGGCTGGCCAACTGAATTAACTAGCTGTTGTAACCAGCTAGCTAGCTGGCTAGCCAGCTGACTCAACTAGCTAGTTACCTACCTAGCCAGCTGGGAAGTCAACTGAATTAACTAGTTGACTTAATGAGATAACCCACTTACTAACCAGCTGACTAAACTAGCTTGCTATCTAGTTTGCTAGCTGGTTAGTCAACTGACTTAACTACTTGACTTAACCAGCCAACGAGCTGGCTG
>NW_007159030.1:0-411 GCF_000164805.1 Carlito syrichta | reverse complement strand
ACTTAACTAGCTAACTTAAACTGCTAGCCATCTGGCTGGACATCTGACTTAAATAGATATCCAGCTGGCTGGCCAACTGAATTAACTAGCTGTTGTAACCAGCTAGCTAGCTGGCTAGCCAGCTGACTCAACTAGCTAGTTACCTACCTAGCCAGCTGGGAAGTCAACTGAATTAACTAGTTGACTTAATGAGATAACCCACTTACTAACCAGCTGACTAAACTAGCTTGCTATCTAGTTTGCTAGCTGGTTAGTCAACTGACTTAACTACTTGACTTAACCAGCCAACGAGCTGGCTGCACAGCTGACTAAACTAGATGATTAACTAGTGAGCCAGCTGGCTAGACAGCTACCTACTAGCTCTCTACCTAGCTAGCTAGCTGGCTAGCCAGCTGAATTAACTAGCTCACT
>NW_007159029.1:0-344 GCF_000164805.1 Carlito syrichta | reverse complement strand
CTTGGGACATGGCTTTTGGGGCACTCTGGGGTTGGGACATCCTTGTGCCCAATGTCCTGGGTGCCCACACTTGAAGCAGGGTCCTGGTGGTTGTCGCTGGGTTCGGGCATTGCCACTACCTTGAATGACACCGGAGGAACCCTTAGCTCTCTGGGGGGCCTGGGACAGCATCTGATACTTTTTGTCTTTTCATCCCGGTTGTGAAACACTTTAAAGGCAGTTGCTAAGACATCATGTTGGGAAGTGGGGGGGCCTCTGTCAAGCTTTTTTAGTTTTGCCCTAATGTCCAGATAGCTTTGGGAGAAAAAATATGTCATTAGGAGTTGCCGGTCATCAGGGGAGTC
>NW_007159028.1:0-439 GCF_000164805.1 Carlito syrichta | reverse complement strand
TTGGGAGAAAAAATATGTCATTAGGAGTTGCTGGCCATCAGGGGAGTCCAGATCTATGTGGGTATACTGTTGAAGTGCCCTAGTGAGTTGACTGAGAAAGTTAGAGGGATTTTCATCTTTGTCCTGAATAACTTCCTGAAGTTTTTCAAAGTTAACTGCTTTTTGTGCAGCCCTACGCAGCCCAGAAAGGAGGCAAGTAGGGAAGCGATACCTGGACTTGATGCCGGCAGGGGAGTTATAGTCTCAGACCGGATCCTGGTCTGGGACAGCTGCTGCACCAAGAGGGTGAGCTGGGGTGGTTTGGTGAATTTCATCTGCGTATGTTGTAGCCTGTTCCCAGACTCTCCTACGTTCCTCCGGAAGCAGGGTGTTGGAAAGAATTAGGTATATATCATGAAAAGTGAGGTTATAGGACTGGATGAGGTATTGAAACTCCTTA
>NW_007159027.1:0-415 GCF_000164805.1 Carlito syrichta | reverse complement strand
CCTGAATAACTTCCTGAAGTTTTTCAAAGTTAACTGCTTTTTGTGCAGCCCTACGCAGCCTAGAAAGGAGGCAAGTAGGGAAGCGATACCTGGACTTGATGCCGGCAGGGGAGTTATAGTCTCAGACCGGATCCTGGTCTGGGACAGCTGCTGCACCAAGAGGGTGAGCTGGGGTGGTTTGGTGAATTTCATCTGCGTATGTTCTAGCCTGTTCCCAGACTCTCCTACGTTCCTCCGGAAGCAGGGTGTTGGAAAGAATTAGGTATATATCATGAAAAGTGAGGCTATAGGACTGGATGAGGTATTGAAACTCCTTAATGTAGGTGTCAGGATTAGTTGTGTATGATCCAAGACGTTTTTCTATTTGTGAGAGGTCTGAGATAGAGAAGGGGACGTGAACCTGGACAATACCCTC
>NW_007159026.1:0-352 GCF_000164805.1 Carlito syrichta | reverse complement strand
ACATAGGGAATCTCCACCCACCTTTCTGAATGCTTACAAAAGTTATATAAATCCCTGATACTATCAGGATTGAGGGATCCCTGGGGGGGCGGGCACTGATTTTGATTGTCTAAGGGATATGTAGGCCAGTCCTGTGTACAGAGGCGAATGAGATGCTCGGGCTTAATATCAGGAGAGAGAGAGAGACTAGAGAGATTGTTTAAAAGGCATTTGAGAGGAGAATCAGCCGGCAGAGAAGATGAGTCCCCCATGGGGAACAGTCAGACTCAATGGGGCGTCCCCCAAAGAGTCGGCTGTCCAAGAAGTGTGGCTGTCCAAAGTCTGTCGTCACAGAAGTTTGGCACAGCCTGGG
>NW_007159025.1:0-374 GCF_000164805.1 Carlito syrichta | reverse complement strand
GGGAACTGGGGGGGATTTGGGGCTGGAAGGTGCCAAGCTTGGTGGACACTCCCATGTGAGGGGGCTGAGGGGAAAGAACTGAGGGCAGAATGTTTGCAGAAGAATGAATTTCTTTCTTTCATTTTTCTTCCTTCCTTCCTTCCTTCCTTTCTTTTTTTCTTACTTACTTTCTTTTCTTTCCTCACTAGGTTACTCAGGCTGAACTCAAATCACCCAACTCAGGCCATCCTCACTTCCTAGTCTTCTCAATCTGTGGCAATCCCAGGCCTTCCATTTGGTCGACTTACTGATCTTCCTGCCTGGTCTGGAACTATGGGCTGGTGGCAATCTGCCTGCCAAGGCCTGCCCTCACCCAAGGTTTTCTGAGTTTTGCT
>NW_007159024.1:0-2981 GCF_000164805.1 Carlito syrichta | reverse complement strand
AGACCTGCATTTTTAAAATATGTGTGCTGTAGAAAATTTATATGCTTTTTCAAATTTGTAAACTATGTTTTTCATGGTGGGTTGATTACGCCCAATTAAATCCATCACAATATTTCCAATACGTTTTTAACTAACTCATTATAAAATTTTTGTGTAGATTCTCAAAAATGAGGCACCTAGCTAAAGTCTTTCTTTTTTTAATCAAATTTTATTTTACCAAAAATGATAAGCTACTTTAATAGATCAAGTCTAAATCTTCATTTGCTATGACCCTGCACTTATATCAATCCTTATGTCCTTCCTCACTGTCTATGAAGGACATGTATCTTTCTTTCTTAAAAAAATCCATTTGCAGAGGCTAAATGTGGTGGCTCAAGTCTGTAATCCCAGCACTTTGGGAGGCTGAGGCGAGAGGATTGCCTGAGCTTAGAGGTTCAAGACCAGCCTGTCCAACTTGGTGAGACCTCATCTCTACAATAAATAAAAAAATAAGCCAGGTGTGGTAGCACATGCCCATAGTTCCAGCTACTTCAAAGGCTGAGGTGGAAGGATAGCATGAACCCAGCAGGTTGAGACTGCGGTGGCCATGAGCATGCCACTGCACTCCAGACTGAGTGACAGAGTGAGACTCCAACTCAAAAAAAAAAAAAATTCCATTTGCTTGTGCTTTGATTTCCACTCTTTTCTTTCTCCTCAGGGACTTTAATTATTAATTATCCATTACTTATCTTCTCTATTGTATCTTAAATTTGTCCATTTCCATTGATTCCTCTTTAGTCTATAAACACAGCCTGTATCTACTATTTTCTTATTATTTCTAGCCTATTCTATACCCGACTTGGAGTCCCAGGAAAATTACTCTAGCCACAATTTTGCTAGAATTCTCAATTCTATTAAGTTATTGTCTTTTCAACATATCCACTAAAAGTGTTTGCCATCTGGGCTGCTGCTGAAGGTTATGCGTATAGATGGATGCCAATGTAATTCATGGTCAGCAACCTCAACGAGGGGTGTCCAAACTGTAGACCATTCTCTCCTGTTTCCATAGTCAACTCTCTCATTCTCCACAAGACTGCTTCCCACATTCTCTACTCTTCTTTAACCACCCTGCATCTTCCCTTCTCCTTTGCTTCCAAATACTCTTGACAGAAGGTTTTCCTTCCTGCTTTGTAAAGATAATAGTTGAAAATGACTACAAACTCAGGGTTTTATCATTATGTACCCTTTTCTACTTTTTTTCTGTTACAATGTTCCTCTTCTTATTTAAAGTTCTTCTCTCCATCTCTCTTTCTCCTTCATTGTAGGATATGTTCTCCTTTTTAAAAACTATTGTACAGGAATGTCCTTTATTTAAAAACTATCCAAATCTTTTCTCTTCTCTCCTCCCCTCCTCCCCCTTCCCCTCCTTTCCTCTTCATTTTTTTCCTTTTGAGATAGGGTCTTGTTCTGTTGCCCAAGCTAGAGTACAGTGGCATGATAGTTCACTGCAGCTTCAAACTCTTAGATTTAAGTAATCATCTGGCCTCAGTTTCCCTAGAAGCTATGACCACAGGAATGCACTATGCTGTCTGGCTAATTTTAGTTGTGTACATTTTTTTTGCAGAGGGCAATCTGACTATGTTGTCCAGGCTGGTCTTGAATTCCAGACTGGGATCACAGGCATGAGACACTGCACCTGGATTGCTTTTCTTTCTTTCTTTTCTTCTTTCCCTTTCTTTCTTTCTTTCTTTCTTTCTTTCTTTCTTTCTTTCTTTCTTTCTTTCTTTCTTTCTTTCTCTTTCCTTCTTTCTTTCCTTTTATTCTAAACTTGGGTACAATTCAAGGTTAGGTACATACATGATCATTGTTTCTCTCTCTCTCTCTTTCTTTCTCTCTCTCCTTCTTTCTCTCTTTTTTCCTTCCTTTTCTATGTTTTCTATTTTATTTGACTGTAAATTGACATTTATAATTGTATGTATTTATAGGTTACAAAATGATGCTATGATATATGATTACAATGTGGAGTAATTCAATCAAGATAAATAACATCTGCGTTACCTGAAATACTTACTTTTTATGATGATAACATTTAAAATGTACTCTTTTAGCAATTTTGAGATATGTAATATACTATTACTAACTATATTCACCACACTGTAAAATATATCTCAAAGAAAATTATTTTTTCTGTCTGAGATTATGTATCCCTTACAATCATCTCCCCAATTTCTTTACCCCCAGTCTTTGTAATCAGCATTTTACTATCTGCTTCTATGAATTTGATTGTTTTAGATTCCACAAACAATTGAGATCATATGGCATTTGAATGCCTGCTTATTTAACATAGCATAATGCTCTCTAGTTCCATTCATGTTATTGAAAATGACAAATTTTCTTCCTTTTTAAAGACTGAATATTATTGAATGGTGCATATATACCACATTTCTTTATCTATCTGTTAAAGGAAATTTAGATTAAATATATACTATAAATAGTGTTACAGTGAACATGGGAGTGCAGACATGTGACCAACAAACTGATTTCAAAACTTTTGGCTGAATACTGAGAGGAAGGATTCCTGGATCATATGGTAATTTTATTTTTAGTTTTTTTGAGGAACCTCCATACTGCTTTGTATAATGTCTATGCTAATTTACATTTATATTAACAGTATAGAAAGTCTCCTTTTTCTCTACATCCTCATCAGCACCTCTTATCTTTCACATTTTTGTTAATAAGCATTCTGACTAGTGTGTGGTGATATCTTATTGTGTTATTGATTTTCATTTTCCTAATGACTGGCGATGTTGAAAAATTTTTCACATATATATTTGCTATTTGTATGTCTTCTTTTGAAAAATAACTATTCAGGTCTCTTACCCTTTTTAATTTTTTTGTTGTTGTTCTCTTGCTATTGAATTTATATAGTTCCTTATGTATTTTGGATATTAAATTATTATTGGATGTATAGATTGCTAACTTTTTCTCACTATTTATTATTT
>NW_007159023.1:0-3749 GCF_000164805.1 Carlito syrichta | reverse complement strand
AGACCTGCATTTTTAAAATATGTGTGCTGTAGAAAATTTATATGCTTTTTCAAATTTGTAAACTATGTTTTTCATGGTGGGTTGATTACGCCCAATTAAATCCATCACAATATTTCCAATACGTTTTTAACTAACTCATTATAAAATTTTTGTGTAGATTCTCAAAAATGAGGCACCTAGCTAAAGTCTTTCTTTTTTTAATCAAATTTTATTTTACCAAAAATGATAAGCTACTTTAATAGATCAAGTCTAAATCTTCATTTGCTATGACCCTGCACTTATATCAATCCTTATGTCCTTCCTCACTGTCTATGAAGGACATGTATCTTTCTTTCTTAAAAAATCCATTTGCAGAGGCTAAAGGTGGTGGCTCAAGTCTGTAATCCCAGCACTTTGGGAGGCTGAGGTGAGAGGATTGCCTGAGCTTAGAGGTTCAAGACCAGCCTGTCCAACTTGGTGAGACCTCATCTCTACAATAAATCAAAAAATAAGCCAGGTGTGGTAGCACATGCCCATAGCTCCAGCTACTTCAAAGGCTGAGGTGGAAGGATAGCATGAGCCCAGCAGGTTGAGACTGCGGTGGCCATGAGCATGCCACTGCACTCCAGACTGAGTGACAGAGTGAGACTCCAACTCAAAAAAAAAATTCCATTTGCTTGTGCTTTGATTTCCACTCTTTTATTTCTCCTCAGGGACTTTAATTATTAATTATCCATTACTTATCTTCTCTATTGTATCTTAAATTTGTCCATTTCCATTGATTCCTCTTTAGTCTATAAACACAGCCTGTATCTACTACTTTCTTATTATTTCTAGCCTATTCCATACCCGACTTGGAGTCCCAGGAAAATTACTCTAGCCACAATTTTGCTAGAATTCTCAATTCTATTAAGTTATTGTCTTTTCAACATATTCACTAAAAGTGTTTGCCATCTGGGCTGCTGCTGAAAGTTATGCATATAGATGGATGCCAATGTAAATTCACGGTCAGCAACCTCAATGAGGGTGTCCAAACTGCAGGACCATTCTCTCCTGTTTCCATAGTCAACTCTCATTCTCCACAAGACTGCTTCCTACATTCTCTACTCTTCTTTAACCACCCTGCATCTTCCCTTCTCCTTTGCTTCCAAATACTCTTGACAGAAGGTTTTCCTTCCTGCTTTGTAAAGATAATAGTTGAAAATGACTACAAACTCATGGTTTTATCATTATGTACCCTTTTCTACTTTTTTTCTGTTACAATGTTCCTCTCCTTATTTAAAGTTCTTCTCTCCATCTCTCTTTCTCCTTCATTGTAAGATATGTTCTCCTTTTTAAAAACAATTGTACTGGAATGTCCTTTATTTAAAAACTATCCAATTCTTTTCTCTTCTCTCCTCCTCTCCTCCCCCTTCCCCTCCTTTCCTCTTCATTTTTTTCCTTTTGAGATAGGGTCTTGTTCTGTTGCCCAAGCTAGAGTACAGTGGCATGATAGTTCACTGCAGCTTCAAACTCTTAGATTTAAGTAATCATCTGGCCTCAGTTTCCCTAGAAGCTATGACCACAGGAATGCACTATGCTGTCTGGCTAATTTTAGTTGTGTACATTTTTTTTGCAGAGGGCAATCTATGTTGTCCAGGTTGGTCTTGAATTCCAGACTGGGATCACAGGCATGAGACACTGCACCTGGATTGCTTTTCTTTCTTTCTTTTCTTCTTTCCCTTTCTTTCTTTCTTTCTTTCTTTCTTTCTTTCTTTCTTTCTTTCTTTCTTTCTTTCAGTTCTTTCTTTCTTTCCTTCTTTCTTTCCTTTTATTCTAAACTTGGGTACAATTCAAGGTTAGGTACATACATGATCATTGTTTCTCTCTCTCTCTCTTTCTTTCTCTCTCTCCTTCTTTCTCTCTTTTTTCCTTCCTTTTCTATGTTTTCTATTTTATTTGACCGTAAATTGACATTTATAATTGTATGTATTTATAGGTTACAAAATGATGCTATGATATATGATTACAATGTGGAGTAATTCAATCAAGATAAATAACATCTGCGTTACCTGAAATACTTACTTTTTATGATGATAACATTTAAAATGTACTCTTTTAGCAATTTTGAGATATGTAATATACTATTACTAACTATATTCACCACACTGTAAAATATATCTCAAAGAAAATTATTTTTTCTGTCTGAGATTATGTATCCCTTACAATCATCTCCCCAATTTCTTTACCCCCAGTCTTTGTAATCAGCATTTTACTATCTGCTTCTATGAATTTGATTGTTTTAGATTCCACAAACAATTGAGATCATATGGCATTTGAATGCCTGCTTATTTAACATAGCATAATGCTCTCTAGTTCCATTCATGTTATTGAAAATGACAAATTTTCTTCCTTTTTAAAGACTGAATATTATTGAATGGTGCATATATACCACATTTCTTTATCTATTTATCTGTTAAAGGAAATTTAGATTAAATATATACTATAAATAGTGTTACAGTGAACATGGGAGTGCAGACATGTGACCAACAAACTGATTTCAAAACTTTTGACTGAATACTCAGAAGAGGGATCCTGGATCATATGGTAATTTTATTTTTAGTTTTTTTGAGGAACCTCCATACTGCTTTGTATAATGTCTATGCTAATTTACATTTATATTGACAGTATAGAAAGTCTCCCTTTTCTCTACATCCTCATCAGCACCTCTTATCTTTCACATTTTTGTTAATAAGCATTCTGACTAGTGTGTGGTGATATCTCATTGTGTTATTGATTTTCATTTTCCTAATGACTGGTGATGTTGAAAAATTTTTTACATATATATTTGCCATTTGTATGTCTTCTTTTGAAAAATAACTATTCAGGTCTCTTACCCATTTTTAATTTTTTTGTTGTTGCTCTCTTGCTATTGAATTTATATAGTTCCTTATGTATTTTGGATATTAAATTATTATTGGATGTATAGATTGCTAACTTTTTCTCGCTATTTATACATTGTTTCCCCCCTGGAAATTGTTTCCTTTGCTATGTAGAAGTTTTTTAGCTTAATGCAATTCCCTTTCTCAATTTTTATTTTTCCTGCCTGTACATTTGGGGTCAAATTCAAAAAATCATTGCCCAAACTATTACTGTGTAGTCTTTTCTCCATTTTTTTTCTAGTAGTTTTACAGTTTCTGGTACTACATTTAAGTTTAACCTATTTTGAGATTTTTCAAAAATATGGTGTGAAATAATGTTCCAGTTTCATTCTCTTCCACGTAGATATCCAATTTTCCCAACATCATTTATTGAAAATGATTTATTTATTTATTTATTATATTCCCATTCTGTATTCTTGACACTTTTGTAAAAAAGAAAAGAAATAAATTAGTTGAGTGCACATGTGTGGGTTCATTTCTGGGCTCTTCATTCTGTTCAATTGGTCAGTGTGTCTATTTTTATGCTAATATCATGATATTTTAATTAGTATAGATTTGTTTTCTTGTTTTTTATATATTTTGATGATGTGTGGTACAATTCAAGATTAGATATACAAGTGGAAATTGTACAGATAAAGTTTGGTCTTCCCTTTGGTTCCCACATTTCTTGGTTTGAGATCAGGTACCATAATTAATGTTGTGCCTTCCCACCCATAATTAGGATAGCTTTGTAGTATAGTTTGGAACCAAGAAATTTGATACCTCTAGCTTTGTAAAGACCCAACAAAGAAAGAGAACTACAGTCCAGTATCTTTGATGAACATAGATGCTAAAATTCTCAACAAGATC
>NW_007159022.1:2473-3665 GCF_000164805.1 Carlito syrichta | reverse complement strand
ATTCCATTTCTCAATTTTTATTTTTCCTGTCTGTACATTTGGGGTCAAATCCAAAAAAATCATTGCCCAAACTATTACTGTGTAGTCTTTTCTCCATTTTTTTCCTAGTAGTTTTACAGTTTCTGGTACTACATTTAAGTTTAACCTATTTTGAGATTTTTCAAAAATATGGTGTGAAATAATGTTCCAGTTTCATTCTCTTCCATGTGGATATCCAATTTTCCCAACATCATTTTTTGAAAAGACAAATATATTCCCATTCTGTATTCTTGACACTTTTGTAAAAAAGAAAAAAAAGAAATTAGTTGAGTGCACATGTGTGGGTTCATTTCTGGTCTCTTCATTCTGTTCAATTGGTCAGTGTGTCTATTTTTATGCTAATATCATGATGTTTTAATTAGTACAGATTTGTTTACTTGTTTTTTATATATTTTAACGATGTGTGGTACAATTCAAGATTAGGTATACAAGTGGACATTGTACAGATAAAGTTTGGTCTTCCCTTTGGTTCCCACATTTCTTGGTTTGCGATCAGGTACCATAATTAATGTTGTGCCTTCCCACCCCTAATTAGGATAGCTTTGTAGTATAGTTTGGAACCAAGAAATTTGATACCTCTAGCTTTGTAAAGACCCAACAAAGAAAGAGAACTACAGTTCAATATCTTTGATGAACATAGATGCTAAAATTCTCAACAAGATCCTAGCAAACTGGATTCAACAACACATCTCAAAAATCATCCATCATGGCCAAGTAGGCTTCATTCCTGGGATGCAAGGCTGGTTAAACATTCATAAGACCATAAATGTAATTAAATGCATCAACAGACAACAAAACAAAAAACACATGATTATATCATTAGATGCAGAAAAATCTTTTGATAAAATAGAGCACCCTTCTTGATAAAAACCCTTGAACATCTAGGTATATGTGGGACATATCTCAAAATAGTAAAAGCCATCTATGAGAAACCCACAGCCAGTATACACCTAAACAGACAAAAATTAGAACCATTTCCCCTGAAAACTGGAACAAGACATGGATGCCCACTCTCACTCCTCCTGTTCAATATAGTATTTGAAGTCCTGGCTAGAGCAATCAGAGAAGAAAAAGCAATCAGGGGTATCCAAATAGGAAAAAAGGAAGTCAAGTTATCCCTCTTTGCAGATGACATGATTGTGTACCTGAAAAC
>NW_007159022.1:0-1577 GCF_000164805.1 Carlito syrichta | reverse complement strand
TAAAGACAGCAGGGAGAAAGCCTACAGACTGGGAAAAAGTATTTGCCAACTCCTGGTCTGACAAAGGGTTAACATCTTGGATCTACAAGGAACTCAAATGTGCTGAAAAGAAAAAACAATCAACCCCATTATAAAATGGACAAAAGATATGAACAGACAGTTCTCAAAGGAAGACACCCGAGCAGCCAACAGACACACGAAGAAATGTTCAACCTCACTAATCATCAGGGAGATATAAATCAAAACCACACTGAGATACCACCTAACTCCAGTCAGAATGGCAATTATCAATAATTCAAAAAATAACAGTTGCTGGAGAGGGTGTGGTAAAAAGGGAACACTTCTACACTGTTGGTGGGTGTGCAAACTAGTGCAACCTCTGTGAAAAACAGTATGGTGATTCCTAAAAGCTCTAAATATTGACCTCCCATGTGACCCCACAATCCCCCTACTGGGAATATACCCTGAAGAACTCAAATCACTCTATCAAAAATATACCTGCACATGTATGTTTATCACAGCATTGTTCACAATAGCAAGAACCTGGAAGCAACCTTGCTGTCCATCAAAAGAGGACTGGATTAAAAAGATGTGGTACATATACATGAAAGAATACTACACAGCCATAAAAAAGAACAAAATCATGAATTTCGCAGATGGAAATAGATGGAACTAGAGTCAATAATACTGAGTGTCCTCTCACAGAAACAAAGATCTGAGAATCACATGTTCTCACTCATATAATGGACCTTGAGCATTCAACGTAACACTATAAGAAAATGACTGACAGTAGTGGGAAACTATGGGGGGGAGGAAGGGAGATGGGATTACAGTAGTAAATATCTGTCTGGGGGTGGGGAGACACCTCTTATCAACAAGGGTGCCTGAATGAAGCATATTTGTATACTTAACCCTTAATTGTACCCCATAATAAAAAATATTGATTATAAAAATAAAAGAAAAAATGGTGCAACCGCTTTGGAAGATAATTTACAGTTTTGCACATGGATGTTTTTAGCAGATATATTCATCATTGTCAATATTTGGTAGCAGCAAGATGTCCTTTTTTGGTAAGTGGATAACATACAATGTATTCAGACAATAAAATATTATGCAATGCTAAAAATAAGTTAGTTTTCAAGTCATGAAGTGGCATGAAGGAGATTTAAATACACATTATTAGGCAAAGAAAAAGACCTGAAAACATTTTGCATTATGTAATTCCAATTATACAGCATTTCAGAAAAAATGAAACTATGGAGACAGTAAGACGATAATTGGTTGTTATGATAAACAAATTTAGTAAAGTTGCCTGGAGATGGACTGAGCCTTCCCTTTGACTCCATTCTGTCTTTCCCTATTCCTTAGTCTGGCCTACAGGACAAGAGCAAGGATCTTCCCAGCTACTACTACCTCTTCCAGGAGGACCAGGCAGAGAGTGAGGAGCTGCCTCCTGTTCAGTTGGCCCCCACAACATCAAGTGATGAAATGGAAAGAGTGCTGTCATGAGACCAGTCAGAGCAAGGCTCAGTCTCAGCTTAGCCACTTTCTAGCTCTGTGAGCTTGGGCAGTTTATT
>NW_007159021.1:0-941 GCF_000164805.1 Carlito syrichta | reverse complement strand
GCAGCAAGATGTCCTTTTTTGGTAAGTGGATAACATACAATGTATTCAGACAATAAAATATTATGCAATGCTAAAAATAAGTTAGTTTTCAAGTCATGAAGTGGCATGAAGGAGATTTAAATACACATTATTAGGCAAAGAAAAAGACCTGAAAACATTTTGCATTATGTAATTCCAATTATACAGCATTTCAGAAAAAATGAAACTATGGAGACAGTAAGACGATAATTGGTTGTTATGATAAACAAATTTAGTAAAGTTGGCTGGAGATGGACTGAGCCTTCCCTTTGACTCCATTCTGTCTTTCCCTATTCCTTAGTCTGGCCTACAGGACAAGAGCAAGGATCTTCCCAGCTACTACTACCTCTTCCAGGAGGACCAGGCAGAGAGTGAGGAGCTGCCTCCTGTTCAGCTGGCCCCCACAACATCAAGTGATGCAATGGAAAGAGTGCTGTCATGAGACCAGTCAGAGCAAGGCTCAGTCTCAGCTTAGCCACTTTCTAGCTCTGTGAGCTTGGGCAGTTTATTTAAACCCTTGAACTCCAACAGGGATGAGAATAAGTGAGACGATTAGAAGGCTCAAATGAGCAAATTACTTGAAAGTTCTATAAAAACATATATTTTTTTTGAGTTGGAGTCTCACTCTGTCACCCAGACTGGAGTGCAGTGGCTGCTCCTGGCCACCGCAGCCTCGACTTGCTGGGCTCCGGTGATCCTTCTGCCTCAGCCTTCCGAGTAGCCGGAATTATAGGTGCGCGCTACCACACCCGGCTAATTAAAAACATATTTTTAGTCATCTCCAAATGGAATTTTTTTCATTTTTTTGCAGTTAGTTTTAAAGTATCTGAAACATAGAACATTTTATAACAAAAGTAAAACACGAGACTTTTAAAAAGCTTTTTATAGTCATTCATGTGTGTGTTTGTGTGTGTGTTTCAGAC
>NW_007159020.1:0-996 GCF_000164805.1 Carlito syrichta | reverse complement strand
ACTCCATTCTGTCTTTCCCTATTCCTTAGTCTGGCCTACAGGACAAGAGCAAGGATCTTCCCAGCTACTACTATCTCTTCCAGGAGGACCAGGCAGAGAGTGAGGAGCTGCCTCCTGTTCAGCTGGCCCCCACAACATCAAGTGATGCAATGGAAAGAGTGCTGTCATGAGACCAGTCAGAGCAAGGCTCAGTCTCAGCTTAGCCACTTTCTAGCTCTGTGAGCTTGGGCAGTTTATTTAAACCCTTGAACTCCAACAGGGATGAGAATAAGTGAGACGATTAGAAGGCTCAAATGAGCAAATTACTTGAAAGTTCTATAAAAACATATATTTTTTTTGAGTTGGAGTCTCACTCTGTCACCCAGACTGGAGTGCAGTGGCTGCTCCTGGCCACCGCAGCCTCGACTTGCTGGGCTCCGGTGATCCTTCTGCCTCAGCCTTCCGAGTAGCCGGAATTATAGGTGCGCACTACCACACCCGGCTAATTAAAAACATATTTTTAGTCATCTCCAAATGGAATTTTTTTCATTTTTTTGCAGTTAGTTTTAAAGTATCTGAAACATAGAACATTTTATAACAAAAGTAAAACACGAGGACTTTTAAAAAGCTTTTTATAGTCATTCATGTGTGTGTTTGTGTGTGTGTTTCAGACTGTTGTAATTATGTTATCTGTGTAATTTTGCATTCTGCTTTTTTCACTTTCAATGACCTCATACACATTTGCCCATGTGACTACAAAGTCTTAAAAACCACCCATTTTAATGACTGTCTCACTGTCCATCAAGTTGTCATACTGTCATTTACTTTACTATTCCTCTGCAGATGTTTCCTGCCTCTAAGTGGCTTTTAGATGGTCACTTTGAAGGTGACACATGGAAGAGTGGGCAACAAATATGTTTCATCACTTAGCTCCCCACCACACACACACACAACTACCAGGGAAGATCCTAAACAGTTTCAAGGACTTTCAATCTAGGGAGGAGGAGGGTGAGATAA
>NW_007159019.1:0-3816 GCF_000164805.1 Carlito syrichta | reverse complement strand
GTGAGGGGTTGAGAGGGCAGGTATTACCTATTCTTTTCTGTCTCCTGTACCTCTCCCCAACCACCTCTTAGTGATAACAAAATGATATAGATCTAGAGCAGTAGCTTTAAAAAAGCAAGTCAGTTCTTATTGATCTGCCAAAAAGTCACTCAAGCAGTATTACTGAGTGGTTAAGACCATGGACTCTGAAGTCTGACAGAATCCTGTCTCTTGCACTTAGGAGCCCAAGATCTTGGGCAGACTGCTTCACCTCTCTGTGTCTTATTGCCTCATTTGCAAAATGGGGGGAATAATGAGACTTACCTCTCAGGTCTTCTGAGAAACACCTGTGAAGAATAAAGGGGTTGGGAGTTGGAGGAATTTGAGATGAATGGGGCCGTCAGATGGCAATGCTGGTTAGAAACCTGTGGAAGGAGAGCAGGAGGAAGCCAGGATTGAGTGAGAGAACCCCGGAAGGGTCTCAGCTCAGCTGGACCAATGCAAAGGCCCCAAGCAAAGACTGAGTTGGACAGGAATGGTGCAAGCCACCCCACTATGTTCAGTCACTGAGCAGCCAGGGAGAGCAGGGAGGTAAAAGCTGTGAGCGGGCTGCCCTTTCCTCGGGGTCTATTAAGAAAATTTGAGCCATACACCTCCATGGCTGCCATGTGAACTCACTGCGTTAAGTAAAGCACTCAGGGCCATATGTGGCCTAAAGGAAGTCCATGAAAGTTAAAACTGCTCCCAATGATTTATAACTCACAAAGCTCCTTCACATATATTACTCCACAATCATCACAATCACCCCCATGCAGCCTGTATTTTATCCCCCTTTGACAGATGAGAAGGCTCTGGGATGTCCTATGATTTCCCAGTCACAGAGTTAGTCAGTGGTGGGGGTGTGACATGACTCTTAGCCCCTTAAAAGTTAGGCCTATGTGGTCCTTATCTCAGAATCCTGCAGTAGCAGTTCAGATGTGGATGAAGATAACACAAAATGTTGTCCTCAAAAAGCTCAATTTTTTGTGAGTTAGATATACAAATACATAATTCTGAGAGAGCTAACATGTGGAATTACATCCCGTTCCCAGACGCACAAGGTACATTTTCCTCCTCCTGCCTCCAGCCCCCAACCTCTCTTTGTGCTGGCTTCTCAGCCTGGAGGACACAGTCTACCTGCTGAAATCCACTCATCTTATTTTTGAGTTGGAGTCTCACTCTGTCGCCCAGACTGGAGTACAGTGGCTGATCCCGGCCACCACAGCCTCGCCTACTGGGCTCCGGCGATCCTTCTGCCTCAGCCTTCCAAGTAGCCGGAATTACAGGCATGTGCTACCATGCCCGGCTGATTTTTTGATTTATTGTAGAGATGAGGTCTCGCTGCCCAGGCGGGTCTCGAACCCGCGGGCTCAGGCATCCACTCACCTCAGCCTCCCAAAGGCTCGGGATGACAGGCTGAGCCACCGAGCCTGTCTTCCACTCATCTTTTAATGCCTGAACATTTTCTCCCAGACACAATCTCATCCCACTCAGGAGGGGAATTGCTTCACTTCTCTGTGCTTCTATGTGCCAAACTTTGTCCCAAAGCCATGTCACTCTGCCCTGCTGTAGAGTGAGTTCACTCATCAGTCACCTGCAGTAGATGGTGAGCACCTTGAAGGCAAAAACCACTCATGAGTTCTCTACAAATCTCCCACTGGGTCCAATGGCAGCAGTAATAGGTAATTGATCAATGTGCCAAGCATAAGTGAGCCTACCGACTTCATGTAGGGGTGGGGGTATAGAAGAGGTGGAAAGTCGGCCCTTGGGAGTGGTCATTCACATGATCATAGATGCAGAGGATGCATGTGACTGCAGTGATGGAAAGACCAACAAGAGGCAGGGTGGAGGGACCCTTAAGACAGACTAGGTACAAGGGTGGGCATCTTTCTTCAACTGAGATTTCGGGTTGTATCATTCTATGCTTGTGTTCCCCGGGGCCTAGCACAGTGTGAGGCACATGGTGGGTATTCAGTAAGATTGGAAGGAAGGAAGGAAGGAAGGAAGGAAGGAAGGAAGGAAGGAAGGAAGGAAAAGGTGGGGGTTAATTTGAATCCAGACCAGGGACTTTGAATGAGACCTAATACTTCAATCCAGATGCTGCTTCAAGCCAGCTACAGTGGATCCCAGCCAGGGAAAATTTTGCCCACAAGAAGTTCTTGGCTGGGCTTGGTGGCTCAGTCTGTAATCCCAGCACTTCGGGAGGCCAAGGCGAGAGGATTGCCTGAGCCCACAGGTTCAAGACCCACCTGGGCAACTTGGCGAGACCCCATCTCTACAATAAATCAAAAATTAGCCAGGCATGGTAGCGTGGGCCTGTAGTTCCAGTTACTTGGAGGACTGAGGTGGAAGGGTCGCCAGAGTCCAGCAGGTCGAGGCTGCAGAGTGGTCAGGAGCATGCCACTGTACTCCAGCCTGGGTGACAGAGTGAGACTCCAACTCAAAAAAAAAATGTTCTTCAGCAATGTATGAAGATATTTTTGATGGTCACAACTTGGGGTGCTACTGGCTTCTAATAACTAGAGGCTAGAGATGCTAGTAAATATGCTCCATTGTGTAAGTCAGCCCTCACATTAAAGAAGTATCCAAACCGGATGTCAACAGTGCCACTGTTGAGAAGCCATGAAATAACCCCAAAGCCTACAGCTGGGGCTTGGAAGACTGTGTCTGAGAGAGATTTGTCTGGTCCAAATCATCCTTGGTTCCTAGTATGGGCACCACCTGAGAGACCTGAGTCTCCAGGTCCTTCCAAAGGTGACACCTGGGTGCAGGTAGAAATCCAGCAAGCTTCCTACTCCTTCTCTTTTCCCGAATTCAGTTCTTCCCACTTAACCTGGCAGCTTGTTGAAAAAAAATAGGAATACTGGGAGCAGACTCAGTAAATGGATGCTGTCTGTTCCAGAAGCTGCTCAGAGATCCACTGTACATTGGCCTGAAATACCAGCATATATGTGGGAAAGAGTACTATGACTTGCTGGATGAGTTCGTGCAGGTTGTGACAGACAAGTAAGTGGGCTGGTCTGCACCTTTAGAAAGGAGACTCTTAAGAGATGTAATGACTGAAGTCAACACTAGTTTTGGCAGATACACAACAAGAGGCAGTAGGTGCCTATTTTTCCAGGTGTTCTGAAAAATTCCAACTTGATCCCACAGACTAATAATACTGGAAGTCAAATGGGTTTATTCCCTGGGAGAATCCTCGGGTGTGGAGAGGAAACGAAATAAGAGAGGGCTGATGGCAGTAGGCTCTGTGATCTGAAGGTAGTTGTCCCAGAAGTAAAACGCCCTAAAGGCCTGAGCTGTTTCGGGTTCTCAGCATGAATAGAGATGTTGAAGTGATGGAGGAAAAACTCATGCCCTTCTGAGGAAATGGCCTTGGAAGGCAGCATGCCATATTTGTCATCATTTTCCACTTCTATGTGAGGATAGGGAAGTGTTAATGAGCCAGTGTGGCAGACCACACCGGCTGTGGGATAACAAGATTTATGAGGTGTCATTTTTTCATTGGAGTGGATAATACTGGCAGCTTCTGCCCCCCTCGCCAACCCCATCTGTTTGCCATCATGGCCACCCACTCACTGGCCATGGCTGGTAGGCTGTTGGGATGGAGTCCTGGTAGCAGTCTACACCCACCCACATTAAGTCTGAGAGGCAAGCTGACTGAGTCAGAGTTTCAGCAACTCAGCAGGCCTCTGAAGACAAAGCAGAACCTCTTCTCACATGAGAACCTCCAGACACTCTTGTTGCCCAAGTGTACATAGGCTTGGCAGAGATATCCTGCTAATTCTTGGCAAAATG
>NW_007159018.1:0-441 GCF_000164805.1 Carlito syrichta | reverse complement strand
GACTAGCTGAATTAACTATCTAGCTACTTAGCTAGGAATCTGACTGGACAGATGACTTAATTAGCTAACTTAAACTGCTAGCCATCTTGCTGGACATCTGACTTAACTAGATATCCAGCTGGCTGGCCAGCTGAATTAAGTAGCTGTTGTAACCAGCTAGCTAGCTGGCTAGCCAGCTGACTCAACTAGCTAGTTACCTAGCTAGCCAGCTGGGAAGTCAACTGAATTAACTAGCTGATTTAATGAGATAACCCACTTACTAACCAGCTGACTAAACTAGCTTACTATCTAGCTAGCTAGCTGGTTAGTCAACTGACTTAACTACTTGACTTAACCAGTCGATGAGCTGGCTGGAGAGCTGACTAAACTAGATGACTTAACTAGTGAGCCAGCTGGCTAGACAGCTGACCTACTAGCTCTCTACCTAGCTAGCTAGCTGGC
>NW_007159017.1:0-704 GCF_000164805.1 Carlito syrichta | reverse complement strand
AATGGATGGACTCAGCTGGATGACTTTTTCTAGCAAAGTCGTGGAAAATGAAAGAGGGGAATGCAAGGTTCCAAAATCGGAATATCTATGGTGAAGAGGGAGTTAATGAGAGCAGGGTGATGACAAGGTTTAAGTAGGGAGGTGATATTAGAAGTGAGCTAATAACAGTGGGGTAAAAGAGAAAGTATGAGGTCTGACAATGAGGTTTACAAACCATCATAGGAAAAGTGCTACATACCTCATTGCTGAATATCACTAGGGTCATTTCAAAGTACTCCCCTTGGGAAGCTATACACAGATGCCAGTGCCTAGTTCACCCATACAAGTGATTTTGGATGTCTTTTTCTGGAATGGCCATCAGGGCTGTAATTGTCATTTGTTGGAGTTTGCCAATTAAGTTCATGAACTTTGCACATGTGCTTACATTGGCAACACTGTACCAATAATTGTATTGAAACACTCTGTCTACTCACCTGATATGGCCCCCAGTGACTTTTTTCTTTACCCAAAGATAAAGAAAATATTGAAAAGAAGACATTTTGATGACATTCAGGACATGAAGGGCATTATGACAACAGCTCTGATGGCCAGTCCTGAAAACGAGTTCCAAATTTGCTTTGATGGGTGGACTAGGTGCGGATGTCAGAGCCTGGCTTCCCAAGAAGAGTACTTCAAAGGTGACTAAAGTGATATTCAGCAAGGTG
>NW_007159016.1:0-3902 GCF_000164805.1 Carlito syrichta | reverse complement strand
AAAGTGCTGGGATCACAAGCAAGAGCCACCATGCCCGGCTACATATAACTCTTAAGCGTGAAGCTTTGGTTATGAATCTGGTTTCTACTCTCCATCCTTTGGCTTCTTATTTGTAAACTGAGGTTCAGTATACTTAGCTTGGAGAAGTGTTGTGAGAGGTCCCCACCCCTTTTCTTAAGCTTTTTATTTAAACTGGGTAGAACATAAATATAGTAACGCATACAGTCAGTGAATTTTTAGAAATCTATGCATGTGACAATGACCCAGATAAAATTCTAGAACATTCCCGCCACCCTAAAAGGCTTCCTCATGCCTCTTCCATATCCCCGTTCCCCATCCCAGGCAACCACCATTCTAGCCTCTCTTGCCATGAATTAGTTTTGCCTTTTCTGGAACTTCATGGACTAGAAATCACACAGTCTGTGCTCTTTGGTGTCTGGTTTCTTTCACTTGACTTCATGCCTGTGAGAGTCATCCGTGCTGCAGTGAATAGCGGTCATTTGCTTTTCTTTTTTCTTTATTGCTGTGTATTTCCTGTTATATGAGTAGAACACAATTTTTTTGTTTTAGTCCATACATCTTTATTTCGAGGAGCTAAGGTTTCTAATTTAAAGTAGTTATAGATACGTTATTATAAGGCTTAGAGGACCTAAAGAAATATTAGTGTCAGGTTAGAAGCCACTAGAGTGTTTTACCTTAAAAGTCTTTCCCAAGACTAACATTTGATGTTTTATAATATTTTTAAATTATGTATCATTTTAGCAATTCATTTTATCCATTTTTTTAATCAGAAAAGTCACATTATAAATCTAAAAGGTAATTTTCTTGTCAATCGATTATGTAGAACACTTTAGCATAATTTGTAAAGATTTAGACCACAATTTTTAATCCATTTTTTTGGATTGGAAAATATGGTTTATTTAGAAAGTAGATTAAAGAAAGGGGGATCCACCTCCCCCAGATTGAGGAGGGGTCCAGAGCTTACAGAGAAGCATGGCAACATTCTTATCCATTTTTATCCAATTTGCTGCCCATTCTTCTGACAGCAGGCTGGTTCTGGTTTTGTATGCTTATGAGTAGAGCTATGAACATTCTTGGGACATATCTTTTGCCCACATCTTTACTTTAAACAAATGGCCTCACCCTGTACACTTTTTTTTTTTTTTTTTTTTGGAGTCAGGTTCTCACTCTGTCACCCAGCACCCAGGCTGGAATGCAGTGCCACAATTGAGGCTCACCACAGCCTCTAACTCCTGGGCTCAAGTGATCCTCCTGCCTCAGCCTCCCGAGCCGCTGGGACTACAAGTGTGTGCCACCCCAACTGGCTAATTTTTTAAATAATTGTAGAAATGAGTTATTGTTATGTTGCCCAGCTGGTCTCATATCCCTGGGCCCAAGTCGGGCTCAGTGGCCCAGCCTGTAATCCCAGCACTTTGGGAGGCCGAGGTGAGTGGACTGCCTGAGTCTGCAGGTTCGAGACCCACCCGGGCAACTTGGCAAGACCTCGCCTCTACAATAAATAAAAAATTAGCCAGGCGTGGTAGCGCGCGCCTGTAGTTCTGGCTACTTGGAAGGCTGAGGCGGAAGGATCGCTGGAGCCCGGCAGGTTGAGGCTGCGGTGGCCAGGAACATGCCACTGCACTCCAGTCTGGGTGACAGAGTGAGACTCCAACTCAAAAAAATAAATAAAATCCCCAGGCCCAAGTGATCTGCCTGCCTCAGCCTCCCAAATAGCTGGGATTGTAGGCATGCACTCAGCCAACTTATAGAAAAGTCAGAAGTAACTAGAATAGACATTATTTTCCCCACTCCCAATCCCCTGACGTGCATTCCCTGGATCACCTCTTCTTCCTTGTATAAGCACGTTGCTCCTCAAATTCCCCATCTCCTTCTGTATTCTCATCTCTCTGTCCTCTGGGTCCTTCCTACGGACATAGAAGCATCTGGAATACCCCCGTTGATGCAACAGACACCCAGCCTCACGTCCTGCTCTAGCTAACCCCCTACAGGGTAGATTTCATTGCAGCATTGTCTACACAGCCATCTCCAGGGCTTCACTTCCCCTTCTCTTTTCTGTCTCCTCTACTCAGACTTTCTTTTTTTTTTGAGTTGGAGTCTCACTCCAGCCTAGGCTGGAGAGCAGTGACACGTTCACGACCACCGCAGCCTCAACCTGCTGGGCTCTGGCGATCCTTCTGCCTCAGCCTTCCAAGTAGCTGGAACTGCAGGCTTGAGCCACCACGCCCAGCTAATTTTTTGATTTATTGTAGAGGTGAGGTCTTGCCAAGTTGCCCAGGCTGGTCTCAAACCTGTGGGCTCAGGCAGTCCTCTCACCTCAGCCTCCCAAAGTGCTGGGATTATAGGCGTGAGCCACCATGCCTAGCTTCCTCAGACTCTTTTTTTTCCCTCCTCTTCTCAAGCCGTTGTCATCATAGCTCTTGGAAGGCCTTCCACATTGAGGCAAAGCCCAGGTGCCATGTTCCCATTACAGCTCATCTGGGGTCTGCCCCATGTAACAGAATCCTGGCCACAGTGCGTGCCTACGCCTGCCTCTGAGTACACACCCACTGTTCAGCCCTCGTACCCAGCACGTGCCCCGTCCCCTACTCTGCAGGTCATGGGGGCTGGGAAGGAAACCCAGGTGCTGTGTGGGCCACAGTTTTCCTCCCCTGCCATTCTGGTCTGTGTGTTGACCCCTACCCAGACTCCCGTTCCTCGAGCTCATTTCATTTCTGGAGCTCTGTGGAATCTTCTGGCCCCAGGACCTCGGCCAGGGCTGTGCATGTGTGCCCACGGGGCCTCCCCAGCATCTCAACTATGGGAGCTTTGGCCTCTTGGGCTCAGGTGATCCTTCTACCTCAGTCTTCTGAGTACCTGGAACTACAGACATGCACCACCACACCCAACAGTCTTTTTTTGTTGTTTTTTTGTTTTTGAGTTGTAGTCTCACTCTGTCACCCAGGCTGGAGTGCAGTGGCACACTCATGGCTACCCCAGCATGGACCTGGTGGGCTCCAGTGATCCTTCCCTCTCATCTTTCCAAGTAGCCAGAACCACAGGCATGCGCTACCATGCCGACTAATCTTTGATTTATTATAGAGACAAGGTCTTGCCAAGTTTCCTGGGCTGGCCTCAAACCTGCAGGCTCAGGCAATCCACTCAGCCTCCCAAAGTGCTGGTAATACAGGCTGAGCTACCGAGCCCGGACCCAAAAAATTTTTGGAATTTTTTATACGGAGAAGTCTTGCTGTGTTGCCCCAGGTTGGTCTGGAATTCCTGGGCTCATGCAGTCCTCCCCCTCAGCCTCCCAAAGTGCTGGGATTACAGGTGTGAGCCACCATGCCCCGCCTACTTTTCCACATCTTGCTCATACTTTGTGGATGGTGCCAAGTCCAGATGCCCATCTTGGGGCCAGCACTGAGCGCTGTGGCCCTGCCTGGGGCCCAATCCCTCTGTTTCTTCCCTGTGGATGCACAGGTAGAGTCACAAGGACTGATGAAGCAGGCGTTATGTCTGCCCCGACTGACAAGGCCATGATGAAGGGGACCAGCTGTATGATATGGCTGGGAGAGACAAGTACCAGGCCAATAACAAACCCGACAAGTACTCACTGTGGCCGCCCAACAAAATCATCTAGCAGGCAGAGGACCTGGTGGGGCAGGAGGTGCTCTACAAACTGGCCTGCAAGAACTGTGAGCACTTTGTCCATGAGCTGTTCCGTGGGGTCACTTGCAGCAGCCAGGTGCATCCCCAGCCAGTGTCCCCTTCCCCAGGAGTCATGCCATTCCCTTGCCTGGCAGCCACTGGGCATCTGTGTGGGTCGAGATAGAGGCGTGCACAGGGTGAAATAGCAGAGACAGAATTCCTGCCCTTGAGGAGGTCACCTTTGGGGTGGGGTTGGG
>NW_007159015.1:0-1607 GCF_000164805.1 Carlito syrichta | reverse complement strand
TCACCTAGTTAAGTCAGCTTGCTAGCCAGCCGGCTAGCTATATAGCAAGCTAGTTAATTCAGCTGACTAACAATCTGGCCAGCTATTTAAGTAAGCTAGTTATGTCAGGTGGCTTGACAGCAGACTAGCTAGGTAGCGAGATAGTTAACTCAGTTGTCTAGCCAGCTGACTAGCTAAACAGTTCAGCTAGTTAATTCAGCTGCCTAGCCAGTTAGCTAGCTAGGTGAGAGCTAGCTAAGTCAGTTGGCTAGCCATCAGGAAAACTAGGTAAGTCATCTAGTTGAGTCAACTGCTTAACCAGCTGTCTAGCTGGTTAAGACAAGTTGTTAATTCAGCTGGCTAGCCAGCTGGCTAGCTAGGTAGCAAGCTAGTTAAGTCATCTGTTTAGCAAGGGGGATAGCTAGTTAAGTCAGCTAGTTAATTCAGTTGGCTTTCCAGCTTGCTAGCTAGGTAGCTAGCAGGTTAAATGTGCTGGCTAGCCAGCTAGGTAGCTGCTTAATTCAGCTAGTTAATTCAGCTGCCCAGCCAGCTGGCTAGCTAGTTAATCAGCTGGCCAGTCAGCTGGCTAGCAGATTACATCTGCTAGTTAAGTCATCTTGCCAGTCAGTTTTCTAGATAGGTTGTTAGATAGTTAAGTCAGCTAGTTAAATCAGCTGGATAGCTAGATAGCTAGCTAGTTAACTCAGCTATATAAGGCAGCTGTCTAGCTAGGTTAGTCAGTTAGTTAAGTCAGCTGGCTAGCCAGCTGCCTAGCAGGGTTGCTAGCTAGTTAATGCAGCTGGTTAGCCAGCTGTCTAGCTAGTTAAGTAACCTAGTTAAGTCAGCGTGCTGGACAGCAGGTTAGCTACGTAGGTAGGTTGTAAATTGAGCTAGCAAGCCAGCAGATTATGTAGGTAGGTATCTAGTTAAGTCAGCTGACCAGCCTTCAATCTATCTAGTTATATCAGCTAGTTAAGTCATCTGGCTAGCCAACTGCCTAGCCAGGTAGCTAGCTAGTTAATTCTGGATAGCCAGTTGACTACTTCATTAAGACAGCTAGTTAAATCAGCTGGCTAGACTACTGGATACATATGCAGCTAGTCAATTAAGTCATCTGGCCAGCCAGCTGGACAGCTAGTTAAGTCAGCTAATTTAGTCAGCTGGCTAGCTAGCTGGCTAGCTAGTTATGTCAGCTCATTAAGTCAGTTGTCTAATCAGCTGGCTTGCTTGTTGAAAAGCAAGTTACATCAGATGGGTAACCTGCTGGCTCGCTAGTTATTTATGCTGGTTAAGTCCTCTGGCTAGCTAGGAAGCTAGTTAGTTAAGTAAGTTAGATATGTCAGCTGTATAGATAGATAAGTCAGCTAGTTAAGTCAACTAGCTACATGACAGCTAGCTAGCTAGCTAGCTAGTTAAAAGAGCTATTCAAGTCAGCTGGCTAGCTTTGTAGCTAGCTCGTTAAGTCGGCTAGTTAAGTCAGCTGACTAGCCAGCTAGATATCTAGTTAAGTCACCTAGTTAAGTCATCATGCTGTACAGCAGGTTAGCTAGGTAATTAGGTAGTTAAGTCAGCTGGAAAGCCAGTGGTCTAAGTAGGTATGTAGCTAGTTAAGTCAGCTGGGTAGCCAT
>NW_007159014.1:0-465 GCF_000164805.1 Carlito syrichta | reverse complement strand
GCTAGCTAGTTAAGTCACCTAGAGAACTCAGCTCACTAGCTTGCCGGTAAGATAGGAAGCTAGGTAGTTAAGTCAGCTGGCAAGCCACCGGGATGCACAGGTATCTAACTAGTTAATTCAACTGGCTAGCTACCTGTCTAGCTAGTGATGTCAGTTAGTTAAGGCACTGGCTAGCCAACTGGCTAACTTTTTAAATCAGCTAGTTAAGTCAGCTAGCTAGCCAGCTGGCTAGCTGGTAAAGTCAGTTAGTAAGTTCAAGTGGCTAGCCAACTGGTTAGCTAGGTAGATAGCTAGTTAAGTCAGTGAGTTAAGATAGCAGGTTTGCTAGCTGGCTAGCTAGGTGGATAGCTAGTTAAGCGATCTGGCTTGCTGGATGGCTAACTAGTTAAGTCAGCTAGTTAAGTTAGCTGGTTAGCCAGCTGGCTAGTTAGGTGGCTGGCAAGTTAAGACACTCATTCCATGCTG
>NW_007159013.1:0-630 GCF_000164805.1 Carlito syrichta | reverse complement strand
GTATATGTACCACATTTTATAATCCAGTCCTCTTTTGATGGGCGGCATGGTTGTTTCCAGGTTCTTGCTATGTGGAACAACGCTGCGATAAACATACGTGTGCAGGTATCTTTTTTATAGAGTGATTTGTGTTCTTCAAGGGTATATTCCCCAGTAGGGGGGATTGCAGGGTCATATGGAAGGTCAATTTTTAGAGCTTTTAGGAATCGCCACACTGCTTTCCACAGAGATTGCACTAGTTTACACTCCCACCAACAGTGTAGAAGTGTTCCCTTTTCACCACACCCTCTCCAGCAGCTGTTAGTTTTTGAGTTGTTGATAATTGCCATTCTGACTGGAGTTAGGTGGTATCTCAGTGTGGTTTTGATTTGCATCTCCCTGATGATTAGTGAGGTCGAGCATTTCTTCATGTGTTTGTTGGCTGCTCGAATGTCTTCTTTTGTGAAGTGTCTGTTCATGTCTTTTGCCCATTTTATAATGGGGTTGTTTGTTTTCTTCTTTTCAGTACCTTGTAGATCCAGGATGTTAAGCCTTTGTCAGACCTAGAGTTGGCAAATACTTTTTCCCAGTCTGTAGGCTGTCTCCCTGCTCTCTTGATGGTTTCTTTGGCTTTGCAGAAGCTTGTCAGTA
>NW_007159012.1:0-988 GCF_000164805.1 Carlito syrichta | reverse complement strand
TCATCTTTTTTATAGAGTGATTTGTGTTCTTCAGGGTATATTCCCAGTAGGGGGATTGCAGGGTCATATGGAAGGTCAATTTTTAGAGCTTTTAGGAATCGCCACACTGCTTTCCACAGAGGTTGCACTAGTTTACACTCCCACCAGCAGTGTAGAAGTGTTCCCTTTTCACCACACCCTCTCCAGCAGCTGTTATTTTTTGAGTTGTTGATAATTGCCATTCTGACTGGAGTTAGGTGGTATCTCAGTGTGGTTTTGATTTGCATCTCCCTGATGATTAGTGAGGTTGAGCATTTCTTCATGTGTTTGTTGGCTTCTCGAATGTTTCTTTTGTGAAGTGTCTGTTCATATCTTTTGCCCATTTTATAATGGAGTTGTTTGTTTTCTTCTTTTCAGTACGTTTCAGTTCCTTGTAGATCCAGGATGTTAAGCCTTTGTCAGACCTAGAGTTGGCAAAGACTTTTTCCAAGTCTGTAGGCTGTCTTCCTGCTCTCTTGATGGTTTCTTTGGCTTTGCAGAAGCTTGTCAGTTTAATAAGGTCCCATTTGTCTATCTTCTCTCTTAAGTCCTGTGGGTTTCGGGTTTTGTACAGGAATTGGATGCCAGTTCCGATTTCCATGAGAGTATTTCCTTCCATTTCTAAGGTTCTTATGGTTTGAGGTTTTACATTTAGGTCTCTGATCCATTTGGAGTTAACCTTTGTGCATGGGGATAGATAGGGGTCCTGTTTCAATCTTCTGCATGTGGTCACCCAATTTTCCCAGCACCATTTACTGAATAGGTTCTCCTCTCCCCATTGGTAGGTGGTGGGGGCTTTGTCGAAGATGAGTTGGTTGAGAAATTGAGGTTTTGCTTCTGGAATCTCAATTCTGTTCCATTGATCTATATACCTGTTCCTGTACCAATACCATGTTGTTTTGATGATTGTAGCTTTATAGTAAAGTTTGAAATCTGGTATTGTGATACCACCTGCTTTGTTTTTTTTTTT
>NW_007159011.1:0-11594 GCF_000164805.1 Carlito syrichta | reverse complement strand
CCTGCAGCCTCAGGCAATCCACTCACCTCGGTCTTCCAAAGTGCTGGGAGGCTGAGCCACTGAACCCAACCAAGCAGCTAGTCTTATAAAGTTGTAGATAGTGCTCCTTACATCAATTGATTATTCCGTAGAAATTAGAATATGTATAGAGAAAGTATATAAATAGAAGTGTATGTGAATAGTTAATATTGATAATATGTAATACTTATTGAGCACTTTCTATATATAAAATATCATGCTATAAGTTACATCTCATTTCATTCACAGAAAGTCTAGGTACTGTTATATCCATATTTTTCTAATAAGAAAATAGAGGCAGTTTTTATGGCGACTTAGGGGTAGTTAAAATATGAATTCAGCTATGACACCATATCCAAGGGCCATTTCTTAAGTAAAAGAGATAGAGTTTTTTAAATAAAACATGCTTAAGCTGTTGAATATAGTATAAAAGTGAATGATATAATTTTTAAAATAGAAGTTTCTAGAACATATCAGTTTTCAAAAACATGTTATTAATCTTTATGTCATTTTAAAATCAGACCAACAACTATCTGCCTATGATTTTGGTCGGAGTAGTTCAAAAACTTATATATTTATAATATTTTAAATGTATTAATTTCTTTGAAAAATTGGTACAGATATCGATATTGCAGTCTTATTCATAGGGTCTCATTAGTATTAAGGTTAAACTGAATAGTCTATGTAACTAAGATAAATGGTTGTTTAGCATGAAAGGCAATTATTTTAGAATTGAGATCAACAAAATAATACAATGATTACTTTCTCTATTGAGAGCATATAGTGTGCAAAGCACTTGATTAGAGGCTAAGTTTATACCCATAAGCTAAAATATAGAATCCTTACAAAGCGATATTATCATCCCAATTTTTAAATGGGTAAAATGAGCCTCAGAGATATTAAATGCATGTTGTTAGCAGAGCTGAAATTTGAACTCAAACAGCAGGGCTCTTAACCACTACCGTACATTGTCTCAGCAAAACCTATCCCATTATTAGAAATAACACAAAGTCATGCCCTACTAGTGGTAACTTGGCAGCAGTTCATTGATGAAAGAACTGACTTAAAAAATTAGACCGAGTTTGAAATGAGAAGGTAAGAAATATTGAGCTATTTGTATCCCTTTATTACACACTAAAATCTCTTGCTGCCTATATTTTCACTATAAAAGGAAACAAAAAAGACTGAAGGTTATTTTTGTGCTTATTAAAAATAGTAGAAATAAATGTTATCCCTCAATATCTGAATCTAGCCGCATGTATATATATGCCAAATAATATTTTAAAGTAATTACAATACCAAGAATACTTCTACTCCAACTGGTTTTGCGACTCACTCTCTTTTCTCCCCTTTACCTACTTTGATTCCCGTTCTCATAATTCTGTGAGAGAGTAGAAACAATAAGAGGAGCACATACTACTTAACACTATCAAGTCTATCAGCCCACTAGTGTTTGCCCCCATATTTTGTTTCCCCACCTGTTTCAGTGGAGAAATTGTCCTTGTTCTATGTAAACTCAACCCTGGTTCCTGTGTTGTTGGCATTAAACCCGCTTCTTCTCAAGGACTTCATTTCTAAATGTGTCTCATTTTTTCTGAGTTACTAATACATTGATTCATTCTCAACGGCATGTACAGTCATCCTCAATAGCATGCAGATGTGGCTTCTGTCTTTCATCTTAAATAAACAAACAAAATATCATAGCTCCATCCGCTTCCAACTACTTTTCCCATTTCTCTACTTTCTTAAGTAGAAAATCTATTAAACATCTCTCTATTGAGAGAGGTCTCTATGCAGCTTTGTCAAGTTTTATCATCAGACTTTCTTCTATTTTACTAGACTGCTCTTTTTATATCCAGGCAGCCAAAACCAGCAGTACCTTTTGTACCTTCTTTCAGAAAAACCCTTCAGCAACATTTGTCAGAGGTGACCATCCCTTCCTTCCTCAAGCACTTTCTTTCCTTGGCTTCCAGCTCATCAGCCTATTCTGGTCTGGTCTTCTTTCTGATTTACTTGATGCCCCCTCCTCACAGTATTTTTTTTTTTTGAGTCGGAGTCTCACTCTGTCGCCCAGGCTGGAGTGCAGGGGCACACATGCTCATGGTCACCCCAGCATCAACTTGCGGAGCTCTGGCGATCCTTCCGCCTCAGCCTTCCAAGTCGCCGGAACTGCAGGTGCGCGCTACCACGCTGGGCTATTTTTTATTTCATTGTAGACACGAGGTCTTGCCAAGTTGCCCGGGCGGGTCTTGAACCCACGGGCTCAGGCAATCCACTCGCCTCGGCCTCCCAAAGTGCTGGGATTACAGGCTGAGCCCCCGGGCCGGCCTTTTCTGCTTATGTTGGCAACCTGATGACTGAGGGCTGGTGTACCTTAGGGATTAATCCTGAATAGTCTTTCCCATTTTTCCCACAAATTCTCCCTGGGTAACTTATCTAAACCCAAGATTTAAAATACTATTTTTAGCTCAATGCGTTGGAAATTTATATATCCAGGCTTAACTTCTCTCTCCCAGCCTCTAGACCATTTTATTCAAGTGCCTATTTAATGCCTTGACTTAGATATCTAATAGATTCCTCAACTATACATGTCTAAAATATTGGCAAAATTATAAAATCTTTTAATTTTCATATTTGGAAAGTAAAAATATTAAAATTAAACTATGTAAATATTTTCTATTAACTGATGTCACTGAAAAATTATTTCTAATTTATTATAATAATCAAATTTTAAAAACTTTGTTGGAAATATATTCAGAATAGAAGATAAAATCATCGACATAAGAAATAGAGTGAACATTAGCAAAAAATAAAATCTTATACTTTTTATTTTAATTTTCTGCCAGTGATTTTTTTTTTACCCTTTCATTTCTAGCAAAATGAGTTTTTCAATCTGATTGTTATAATAAATTAGAAATCAATTTGCTATGACAAAATTTTACTTTCAAAGTAAAAGTGTTTTTATTCCACTAAAAACAAGTATCTTGCATCCATGGCCATTTTTTCCTTTATAATCTCATTACCATGAATGTGAAAAAAAATAGACAAGTAAAAATAATGCAATTTTATAACTGCTAACACACAGTAGAAGCAATTTTTCAAGATATGTTTTATACTAATTATACATACGGGCATCTCTCTGTGTTCATTATAAGCAAATTTATGTTTATCTGAGAAAACTTATATGTTACACAGAAATTGTTTTTACAATCCCATAAATCTTCATAAATGATCTAAATCCACTGAAAGAATCAATTGCATTTGATGTTAGGTAACATATGCCCTTATCCAGCTTTGATATACCCTAGAAAGAAATACATTGTTGATCAATGTAAGAATTTGACAAGAACCTTCTACAATAGTTTAAATAGCTAATCAAATAAATATTTGTACAATGAATGAATTAATGAACAGAGAAAACTACAATTAGCCATTTTAGCATATGCTGACACTGAATTTTATAATGCAGTATTCTATTTATAAATATTTGTTTTTACTGTGGTATGTTATTAAACAGAAATACATTTATTCCTATTTATAAACAACATTTATATTACATTTTAATTTGCTGTGTTTATTCTGGATATCCTGAGGATATGTTCAAAAGGAATACAGCATTAACTATTACAAAATAAACGAGTTATCATCCTTGTTACTGTAAATGTACTTCTGACTTTGTTTTCCATCTAATTGAGAATGTGCTTTTATTGAATATTTGTATTTTGCTTAGTATAGATTTTACAGTTCTAAATGGTGCATAAGTAGGTTTCAACTAAAATATGAATGATTACTTGAAGTCAGAGACCATTTAAACTACCATTGTGGTGACCTGGACAAATCAACATTCCAGTTTTCTTTTTGCATTGCTTGGTATAACAAAGAATGAATATCCTGAAATCATTTATAATTCTTATGAGTCCCTTTTTCTCAAAAGGTTGACTCAGAGTTTTTCAGTCAAGAGCTTTAAAACAAGGAAAACCTTGGATTTCATATAGCTGAGTAAGTAATAATAATTAAAGGAGGAGACTTAGATTCTTAGGCTTAGTATACTGTATTAAGAAAAGGCTACCAAACAGGTTGTATTAGTTCCCTAAGTTTTACCCACCTAATCTGTAAAACTGGCATAGGAATTTTACCTGCCTTATTTAGGATCAGATAAAATATTAAAGTTTTATTCTAAAAATTATATGCATAATAATATGAAAATTCAATTTCAAAATAAATAAAGACCAGTAGATTTTAACATTGACTGTATAGTGTGTCAGAAGTAATTTTATATTTTTTGCAATGTGTTTGTAGACTTAGCAGGTTCATAGCCCATGTTTTTGCTATACACAAAATCTTACATTCTTCTCTTCCAATTTTATTGCCTTTCATTTTTGTATTGACTAAAAACTGGCACTGCATTCTCCACTTCACCATGTGTAAGAAGATCAAGCTGGGTAATGGGAATATTTAACCTGGAAGAAAAAGCCTATCTAGCTTCAAATTAATCAGAAAATATTTGAAATACAGATGGTAATGTAGAGGTTGATTTCACTCTGGAAAATTTTGTCCTTGATTGACCTCTGGCTTTGCACATGATCCATCAATTTTATAAAGAATGTTCAACATCATTATTAGGCCTGCACTCCGCCAGCTACTCAGAAATGTGGCTATCTTTAGAACTTCATTATGTTATTAAGGATACATCTAATGATACGGCAAGTCAGGTTAAAGTTGATGGCAGCATGACAAACATTCACATCAACCCAGGAGAGAAACAAAATTTCTTAATACATGGTATAAAAAAGGAACCTCAAAGCAAGTGTTGGAATATTCTTCAAGCATATAGAATTTTTTTTAAAAGTACATACACATTTATTTATTTTGCCAAATAAGTATTGAGTCAGATATTATGCTTAATGTTGGAGATGTTTTTTAATGGAAGACCACACTTCCCTGATTTCACGGATTCCTATGCTCCAATAAATACACAAAAGTGGAAATATAATTGATGATGTAACTTTTATGGCATCAATAGGCATGTTTGGTTGAAGATTGTCAAAGGAATCATACAAGAAACTGAATCCAAAGTTTATAGAATATTATATGAGTCAAATTTTAAATATAATTCTAATATTTAGGGATGATCAGAATTAATGAGCAAAAATAGATAAAAATCACACAGAAATGGTTTCACGTCACTTCAGAATGACAGTATACAGTATCAGTAATGTGCTTTCAATTTTGCACAATATTTGTATACCTAGCCCTTAACTGTACCCCACAATTTTAAAATAAAAAATATGTAGTAAAAAAAAAAGGCAAAAAAAAAAGACGTGCCCATTCGATCAGATTCGCTTAATATTTATTATGTACCAGTACCAGGTATACTGCTAAGTAGTGGGGATACAATATATCAATAGGATAACATCCTTATCTTTCAAAGAAATACAGTTTACAAGGGTCAGCAGATGTGTACATAGCTTTAAAATAATAATATGGATATTAAAATCTGACAACTTTGTTATTCAAATGGAAAAAATCTTAAGTATGAAGCAAGAAGTTAAAAACAATTAAAATTATGTAATTAAAATATATATTGAATAACAAAATCGATACTATACTGATGAAGTTAAAATAATTATCTATAGAAAACTATTTTTTTTTTTTTTTAGTTGGAGTCTCACTCGGTCGCCCAGACTGGAGTGCAGTGGCCGTTCCCGGCCACCGCAGCCTCGTCTGCAGGGCCCTGGCGATCCTTCTGCCTCAGCCTTCCGAGTAGCCGGAATTACAGGCCTGCGCTACGACGCCCGGCTGATTTTTTTTTTTTATTTTATTTTATTGTAGAGATGAGATCTCACTGCCCAAGCGGGTCTCGAACCGCGGGCTCAGGCAATCCACTCACCTCAGCCTCCCAGAGGCGCGGGATTACAGGCTGAGCCACCGAGCCCGGCTGAAAACTATTTTTAAAATAAAATAATTTCTAAAAAATTAAGATCAAGTATGTACACAAACATCTTTATATGAATTATCTGAATCTTCAAAAAACTTATGCAAAATAATTATGTATGGTACATATGGTTACACATTAATTGGTTTCTTAAATATATTTAATTCAATTTTTACTATCTGTCCTAACAATGTGTTTTTAAATTTATTATTATTTTTATTAATATTGTTAAAGTTATTTTAAATATACATTAAAGTGTTGGTTATATCTAATTAATGTCTTTGTAGGCTGTAATATTTTTAATTGAGGAAAAGTGTATAGGTGCTGAGGTATTAAGTAAACTAAAGGTCAGTTGTTTAAAAGGGAGGAAAATTTTCATGTGAATTTTTTTATACACCAATATATAAATATGTCAGCTCAGATGTTTCACAGATGCAGAATACATTTCTTTCTTTAACAAGATTTATAAGATAAAACTTGTCAAACAACTTGTCTTAAATTATCATTTTTGAAATATTTATTTCACAAGCCGTATAATTGTTTCTTTAATTTTATTCTAATCCAGTAACCCAGTAAAAATAAAAACTTCACCAAAATATACTTTGCTCCTACAAATTAAAGCAAAATGAAACATGACAACTGCAAATTTCAACACTGTATAGTGTTTCAACTTTTGTATTTTTATAGAGGTAACTCATGTCTTTCTGTTTGGAAAACTGGTTTCAATAATTATTATTCACCTAAAATTTAAAAACTGAACATTTTCTAGTCCTCCAGTAACTGAATACTTTAAGGATATTTAACTAATTTTAATTTTTAAAAACCAAAATTTAAAGATTTTAAAAAAATTAAACAGATGAAAGATTTGACTTATTTGAAAATAATATTTCAAATGTAGTACATGTACATGATGAAATATTATGCAGCCATAAAGAAGGACAAAATAATGCACTTTGCAGCAACTTGGATGGATTTAGAGTCTATAATACTCAGTGATCTATCACAGAAACAAAAAATTGAGTACCACATGTTCTCACTTATAAGCGAAAGCTAAACAATTATCGTAATACTACAAGAAAAGCATTGGCGCAGCCCCTTCACGTCCCCTCCCGCTGTGGGATATCTTCTGTCCTCTCAATAAATCCTGCTTTCTCACTTAAAAAAAAGAAAAAAGAAAAAAGAAAAGGATTGATAGTAGTGGGAAACTGCCTGGCAGGGCGATGCTTCACCAACAAGGGTAACTGATCTCAAACCAGGCGAAGTGGGGTCCAAAGTAAGGCCCAATCTCTACCTGTACACTGACCATTTGTGAACCTAACCCTGAATTGTACTCCACATCTTAAAATAAAAACTTAAAAATGAAATAAAGTAATAGAAATATATTTTTTAAATGGTATTTCAAAAATCAAGCCTATTAAGTCTTACTATTAATGAGCAGGAAAAGAGAAAGTAGTACTGACATACTAAAGTTCTTCATTTCTTCAATCAATAATTCTCTCTCTCACACACACACAACAAAGTTAGTTCAATTATTTCAGCTGTATATGAAAATATATGGAATTTTTTTTGTTGAGTTAGAGTCTCACTCTGTCACCCAGACTGAAGTGCAGTGGCTGCTCCCGGCTGCCACAGCCTCGACCTGCTGGGCTCCGTCGATCCTTCCACCTCAGCCTTCCAAGTAGCTGGAACTACAGGCGTGCACTACCACACCCGGCTAATTTTTGATTTATTGTAGAGATGAGGTCTCGCTGCCCAGGTGGGTCTCGAACCCGTGGGCTCAGGCAATCCACTCACCTCAGCCTCCCAAAGGCAGGAGATTATAGGCTGAGCCACCGAGCCCAGCTATTATATGGAATTTTTAACAACAATTTTATTGTGATGGGTAGAATACTACAACTTTGCTTGGTCACTGTTATTTATTATGTGTATACCTCAACCGATTCCAAGTATATTTCTGATTTTTAATTATATAAGAGTTTGTTTTTATTATGGGGTTGTGTACATGTAATTTATACAAATTTATATTTTTACTATTATCACAAAACAAATACTTTCATATTTAAAATTAAATAATATAATTTAAAATGTTTAACAGATAAATGCATAAAGTTGAAAAATATTTTAGTGTTACAACATATATAGAAATAAGATAGATGAAGATAATATCTTAAAGGACAGAAAGAAAATATAAATATGCTATTGTAAGGTTCTCACTTATGAGCGGGTACTCCCCAAAACTAGTATTTATTTATAAATATTGTTTTTATTTGTCTAAATTTTAGTCTCCTTAAAAGTACTCTCCATTTGATGCAATACACCTATCAAGATGCTTTTTTCACTGCTCAGAACAGTTTTGAACTCATCAATGTTGATGCCTTTTAGTGCTTATGCCAATTTGTTTGTTTGTTTCACTTCTTCCACACTGTTTCCTTTTAAGAACTTTTTTCATTCTGGAAAAAATTTTTTTCAAAAAGTCACTTGGGGGAGATCCAGAGAATAGGGAGAGTGGGGCACAAGGGTATTGCCATTTTAAGTTAAAAACTGCTGAACACTCAGTGAGATGTGCACTGGTGTGTTTGTAAAACACACATTATGGAATGGGCAAACACATGTTCTAACCATCTCAAAAAAAAAAACAAAAAACAAAAAACCCCAAAATGTACTGACACTGAATGCAAGCACTCAAAACAATGCTAGCTGGTACACTGATGCCATTAGGTTCCTAGAGCACTTAGCTAGTGGGGGAAGCCAGTACTAAGAGGGGAATTTGTCTTTTTTGGGTCATCCCTCATATATGTGATATCTGCAGTATAATATTATTATTTTTAACTTGGCATAATATCAGGGTTTGTACGTTAAATAATCATGTTACAAATGCTAGAAAAAATATTTTTCTTTCCTCCAAAAATAGATACAGCTAATAAGCTAATAGAAAAGAAACAAAAATGTTGGTGGAAAAAAGGAACAATTAACAGGTTTGTCCAGTAAAAAAAACTAATAGAGTTCTGGTAAGATGGTGATGGCATAGGTGGATTTGTGAGATTCTCCCAACGTGAGCTCCCAAAAAGACTCTTACTTTTATTCCCCCACCCCCCGCCCGCCGCCAACTGCACGGGTTCGAGGTCCAGGCACCTGCCCTTTGGAGCTTTGGAGCTCTGGAGCTGTGGGCCGACCGGCTGAGGCACTCAGCGTGCGATAAGGTGCTGATCGGAGGCTTTTCGCTCCAGAGGAGGGAACTCCCGACCCCTCCTCCACCCCAGCCTGAGGTGGTACCCCGGATCCAGCACCCAGCTGTGCAGCTGATCCCAGGTGCCTCCCACTCCAGCACAGTCCAACACAGTGGAGCACACAGGGACCCAGACGAGCAGAGACAAAAGATCCGCGAAAGCGAAAGGGAAAGTGAAGCTGCCACCTGCCATTCTCCAGGCGGAGATTTGCATTGCCCCGCCCACCTCTCAACAGCTTCCACCTTGGTTCCAAGGTAACACCTTTCAACAGGACACAAAGCCCCTCGCCTGCGAATCAGACAAAGGCAATGTCGCAGACCTCCCAGGCAGTAGGTTTAAAAAAACAAACCCAAGCTGCCGGTAAATCTAGCTGCCTGCAAGGAAAACAAAGCGGAGAGGCAGGAGATCGGTGCTGAAGAGACACTCAGGAAAGATTCCAGAGCTAGTCTGATCTCTTATTGTGACTTTTGATTTTATCATTTTGACTGTTTTGTCACTTTTGTTCGCTTTCTGACTTACACTATCTGTTTCATGATTTTATTGGTCTGTCTCTGTGTAGCTACTGTTAGGCCCGGGGAGAAGCAGCACTCACCTTCCCCCATCTGCCCCTCCACCCACCGATCCCCTATGCGCCCCTACAATCTAAACCCACAAACCACATACCAGCTTACTAGAACCTGCCGGCAGCTGCCGAGAAGGGCCAGACAGAAACTTTCCAGCCCACGCCAGATGCGACGTCTCCCCACTTCACTGCCACCCTCAACACCCTCCCCAACTACAGCACCCTTAAAAACCCTGGCCTGCTCCTCCTTGGGTGCAACTCCCCTGGTCCATCTTTCTGGACCATGGGACCTCACCTGGGAGTTTCTCCCCCAATAAACGCTTGGTTTATACCAGCCCTTTGTCCTATGCCTCTTTCGATATCTCCAAACGTTACAGTTACCAGTATCCTTTAGGGAATTTGGCTCATGTGTTTTTCTCACTTTTCTCCAGTCTTGTGTCTCTTTTTTACCTATTAGTTGGTATATATGACTATTTTTGCTCTCACTCTCCTCTCTTTCTAACTTCCTATTAACCCCCCCTTCCTCCATTAATTTCCTCTTTTGTACCTCCTTCTGATCCAGGGACCAAATCTGCATACCACCGAACAGACAGATTGTAAGGCAGTGGGAAATAGGTTCCTGTGTGCTCATACACCTTTGGGTGGATGCTGGAATCAGCATATAGATTCTGAATCACATCCTCCCCCTCAATTAAAACTCAAAACTGCAATAAGTACAGCCCATGGCCCACACTCCAACCTCAAAAGTGAACAAAGTCAGAGGACCCTCATAAGGAAGAACAGGAAATTGAACAAGTGAAACAAAAGAAACCCCACCTTCCCTGTAAAACAGAATTAAAGAAGGGGAGAAAAAGGGGGAGAGAGAGAAAAATCTACACAAATGAAGAAAAACCAAAAGAAGAATATGGGTCTCTCCCAGGCCCTGGGAGGGCAGACACTGAGAAAACTGACGTCGTAATGCAAACAATGAAGAGCCCCCAGAATGACTGGTCCCAAACTCCAGACCTAGATATCAAGACAGTAATGGAGAGATTTAAAAGAATTGAGGAGAGACAAGAAGAAACTAGGAAGGAGCTGATTTCTGAGATAACAGTAATAAAGAATACAGTGAATGAAATAAATAACAAACTGATAAGTATGGAAAGCAGAATTACCCAAACAGAAGACAGAATCTCAGAGCTTGAGGACCAAAATATAGACTAACCCAAACTCTTAAAAACATAGAAAACAAGCTCAAAAAGACAGAACAAAACCTTCAAGAGATGAGCAATTACTTCAAGAGACCGAACCTAAGAGTAATTGGCCTTCCTGAGGCAGAAAGAGAGAAAGAGACCACACTGAAACAAATTTTCCATGAGATCATTCAAGAAAACTTCCCTTCTCTAATCAGTCATGCAAAAATTCAAACACAAGAGATTTAGAGAACCCCTGCAAGATAACAAATGAGAAGACCAACGTCTAGACACATAATAATTCACCTAAATAAAGTAGGCATAAAAGAAAAAATTCTAGCGGCAGCAAGAGTAAAAGGCCAAATCACTTACCATGGAAGACCAATTAGAATGCAGATTCATCTATAGAAACCCTGCAGGCTAGGAGAGCTTGGAGCCTTCAAAGTCGTAAAAGATAAAAAATTTCAACCAAGAATAACCTACCCAGCCAAGTTAAGCTTCATCAGCGAGGGAGAATTAAAATCTTTCCCAGATATCTAATCCCTAAAAACATATGCCACAACAAAACCACCTCTACATGAAACACTTAAGAAAGTACTAAATACAGAAGAAAAGGAAAAAAAGAACAACATTCTTTCACAAGAGTACAGGAAAAAAAATAAATACACATGAACCAACCC
>NW_007159010.1:0-982 GCF_000164805.1 Carlito syrichta | reverse complement strand
TACCTCGCTCTACATTTGTGGTTGGTTAAGCACTTGGGATGCCACTGATCTTTTGTATTGCCTGCACTTTCCTTATCTGTTGTCACAGCTTGTGTTGTTCTAGTGGCATTTGGACGCAATGTTCCTCCCTACTTGCCCAGGAACCTTCACGGAAGAATCAAGATGGTACGGTGAGAAACCCTGAAGGGGCGGAGGATGAGGAAAATGAAGTCAGTCAGGCTTTCACACTTGACCAAAACAAGATAGCACTCCCATGCCTGGCCAGAACAAGATAGTGCTCTCTTATTACTAAATAAACAGATGTAACCAGTTAGACATAACCACGAGCTCATTATCCAGCTGCAAGTCACTATTGTGTGAGTCTGTAAAAAAAAAAAAAAATCTAGATAGACCACAGGGTGTACACCTCTCCCACCATAGTCGCCGACTGGCACAATAAAAATGCTATAAACTTTCCTAAGGCTCCTCAATTGTTATTTAGCCTGTCTGAATCCAGTGTAAACCTGCCTAAAATAGAGCTCCTCCAGAACAGTGCATTATTCATATATATTTTCCAGTGAATTCCATTTTCATCTTTACCATTTTTAAAGCTGTTTGTAATTATAATTTGTATTTAAAATCTTAATATACAAAGGATATTGCTCCAATGATCTATTAGTACCTTTTAAAAATCCAAAATGTAGTTGCTTAAAAAATAATATTTAATTTATTCACCAATTTGCAACTTGGACAGGGTTTGATGAAAACATCTTATTTCTGCTTGACTGTCTCATTTGGGCCAGATTAAAGGACAAGGACTAGAATCATCTGAAGACTATTTAATCCCATCCATGTTTCTTGGTTGAGCTGACTTTCATCTTGGAAATCATCTAAGGCTGAACTTTCTTTGTGGCTCGAACTTCCTCAAAATGTGACAATTAAGTTCCAAGGGAAAACATCTCAAGGGAGATTCAGGAAAAACCAATATTGCCTTTTCTAAACA
>NW_007159009.1:0-2079 GCF_000164805.1 Carlito syrichta | reverse complement strand
CAATAAAGTAAGCTAGAAAAAAAGAAAATATTATTAAGAAAGTATAAGGAAAAGAAAATATATTTACTATTTATTAAGTGGAAATGGACCATCATAAGTCTTCATCTTCATTGTCATCGCGTGAGTAGGTTGTAGAAGAAAAGGAATAGGAGGGGCTGGTCTTGTTGTCTCAGGGATGGTGGAGACAGAAAAAAAAATCTATACATATGTGGACCCATCCAGTTGGAGCCCATATTATTCAATGGTCAACTACACACACACACACACACACACACATCATTTTTGTTTCAAGTGAGTGATTCTGCTTCTCTGGGCAAGTGTTAGGAAGCACATTCTTTGTGTAATAGTCTGCAATTGAATTGTTTTGACTCTTTCTTTGGTATTCCATATATTTTATAATCTACATTAAAACCATGGATTCTGAAACTCGGTGAGACAAGGCCTTTGTAAGAACATTTTTGACTGTGTGATGTAAATCTGTTTCTCTTTAGAAGAACAGGAGGCATTTGGATGGGGCATCTAGTGTTTCAACTAGGCATGGTAAAAACTATGCCCAATTAAAAATGAGTGAAGCCAATTGCCTTGTACTAGGACCACCAGAGTCCAGGTCTGAACTTACAAATATGTCACATTCTAGGAAGAGGTGGACAAGTCTGACAGGCTATTTTGAAGAGTCAAACTCTGCTGAGGCTTAGATAAAGGGGAAGAGGAAACTTCCACTTTCCTAGGACTCAGATTGGAAGGAGACGTCTGCTTGGTGTAATAATTCATCACTTCTCCATCATGTGAGGGAAGAATCAGAGTTACTGCTGAGATTCCTCTGTTTTCCTCAAGTGGGCATCTTCAGAGGTGATGAGCTTAAATCAGTTTTCTTTTCCAGGTTAGTATAGTCCTTCAGTACCTCATAGTACCAGTATGTGTCTGGTAGTATGTAATATATTTAGCATTTATCCTAGTTTCTGTCCTGCAAAGCGAAGAAGCCAGAGGTAAGGAAGAGGTAGAGTGGGGAGCCAGAATGCAGACTTTTTCTTTGGTTTTGGTTTAATGGAACAGCAAGGCTCTCTAAGGATGAATGCTATTATTGCTGTTACATTTGGCTTTACAGCCAGCAGTGGGAAGATTAACGAGAACTCAGTCTCATCCAGTCCACTCTACATTCTGTACGTCCTGCTTCTATCTGCAGCCAAATCCAGAGCGTGCATTCCTTCTCAGCCCACACCCTCTTATTTAAATAAAAATCAATAAAACAGTGGAAGAATAGAGAGAAATCTGATCCTCTTTTACCATTTAATCTTAGAAGAGCTATATCTAGAGATGCACTGGGATAGTTATTTAGTCAAGGGTGGCACTTCTTGGATAAATGAGCTGCAATATTTTGTTTAACTAAACAACTGAAAAGTTGAGATATTAAGCAAAAAAAAAATATACTGGGCAAGAAAGATTATGAGAAACTCTTGGGTTCTCTACCACATCCTGCCTATTCATGGGTTTTCTGTACTCCCACCCCAATACCACCATCACCTCATCTATGAAACTCAATACCATGTTAAAGCTGGAAGGGTCCTTTGATAGAACCCAGTTCAACCCATCAAATTTGAGGACGAAAGGTCACTATGGTTAAGATAATTGCCCTAGAGGTCAGCAGGGGCAAACCAAGGCTAGAACCCAGGTTAAATGACTTCCTTGGTCTACTACTTTCTCCATCACATCATGCCATTTCTTAAAAAGTGTGGCATAGATGCCAGTTTCTTCTAAACAAATCTAGATTCTAGAAAAGTTGTGGTCAGACTTTTCTGGATGCCTGCGGAAAGGTGGGATATTAACTTTAGAAAAGTTCACGAGCTAATGTCACCCTGATTCTCAATTTGGACCAAAACTCACTTAAGCACTTACTTGTGATCATATTACAGTCTTAGCACTGTAGGAAATTCTTAAATACCCCTTTGTCTCTTTTAGACTCAGTTTTCTCATCTCTAATATGAGAAATTGGGGTTATTATACTTAAGGTTCATTTCAGTTTGATGGCCGTTAAAAACCTACCCCTTTCCAACCTCTGTCACAACAAGGAAATGGGGCCTT
>NW_007159008.1:0-3035 GCF_000164805.1 Carlito syrichta | reverse complement strand
CTATGCAAAGCAGAACCTATTATAATTTCTTTCAAATCTGCATGGCTTTCTGTGTGTTCCATGAGCCTGGTTAAACCGAGCACCTGCACATCACCTCAGTGTCTTCACCCTCTCTCAAAATCAGTTGCCAAACCACCGAGTGTCATTATTTTACTGACTCTCACATATGCTCATATCTCCCCAACCCTGCTGCCACCTCTCTGTTATAGGTCATTACCACATTTCACTTCTGAACTGATCTTTCTGACTTCAATCTTTTTTCCCTTCAATATATTCACCACTTTGCAGCAAAAATGGTCTTCAAAAAACTCAAATTCAATTATGGTATTTCCCCACATAAAATGGAACAGCCAGCCTTTCTACCAATTCATTTGGTTGTTGGGAGAGAAGGAGAGCTAAGTGTTAGCATAGTGTCAGGGTCTTGCATGATCTAGCTAGGTCTTGCTTACTTCTCCAGCCTCATGTCTCACTATCTTCCCTGGGGAGACCACTTCCTCCCACCCCACCTCTATCCCACATAACACTTTCTCTAGCAATGGCTTTAGTGATACCCAGCCTCTTTTGCATCTGCTCAGAAGCCATGGCTATCTGGGCATTAAAGCTGCTATTCCTTCTGCCCAGAGCGCCTTCTGACAGGGAACTTTTGCTTGGCTAACTCCTACTCTCCTATTTTTAGCATAGGTATGATTTTTATACAGAAAGCTGGCCAAATCTCCTCGAACTGCATGAAGAGGTTCACCCATAGGTCCCACTGCATGCCCAACTTTCCTGATGGCATGGCTTGTCCCGCTGATTACAAATGGTCTGATGACTAGCCTGTATTCTCCATGAGCTCATTATTGTTTTGTTTAGTGTTATGTGCCTAATGGCTAGTACATTTAACCAACTTTAGTTAGATCATCTCTCCTTCTATAAGTCACTTGTCAAGATGCTGTCTGCAAGTACTACAGGAGTCAGATCTTCTTGTGGGTGGTTGTAAATAGGCATCCTTTCTAAGGGTTGCCCATGGTGCCAACTTTCCAAAGTATATAAAGCATCTACTCAATAAATGCTTTCTGAATGAATGAAAGTATTGCATCTATAAGATAGGATGTTGATGTTAAAGTTGATGCTAAAAATGGCGAGAGAAAGTTTTTCTTATGAGGTGGTAGAAATCTCTATTTCAAGTACTTTAGAGGAAAACGTTAAACATATATGCATATGTGTTTCTATCGGCAATTATATCAGCAACATAGAAGGAATGGTAACTCTCCAAAGACAGCTTTAATTTGATTTATTCAACAAACATTTATGCTTGATTAGAATAACTTTATACAAGTGAATGTCAACAGAAAAAGGACTAGACCTCTGAACAAGTTTGTCAGAACAATGCTTCTCATACTTGGCTGCACATTAGAATCATCAGGGATATTTTTAAAATCCTAATGTCCAGGTCACACCCCAGATCAATTACAACAAGATCTCTGGGGATAGAGCCTAGGCATCGGCATTTTTCAAAGCTTGCCAAGTCACTAAGATGTGCAGCCAAGGTAAGAAGCACTGGTCTAGTAGAACCTTTGTTTTTGTTAGAATAATAATATCGTCATGAGATTTTGACTTTCCAAAAAAATCTAGAGTAAGTTGTTTGTCTTCTAAAAATTTGTGCAGTAGCACTTCTGCATGGCAGATGTTTACATGTCTCTTTGAGGTTTATTTAATACTGAAGGTAATAGAGAAAATACAAACAGAATTGTAACTCCAAAGAGCCTAGAAAGCTTCTATGGCTTAGGAGTTCGTTCCTCTTCTCATTAGGTAATTCACACACACTTGCCTTAAGCCCTTTGCTTTTACTCCTATGCAATTTGCTTCCACATGCACATCACCATTAATCACTCCTTCACTGTTTCATTAACCTGATTTCCTGCAAAGCTAAAATAAATGTTTGACTTAAATTTTATCAAAAAGACTGTATTTTATCTGTCACGTCCATGTTTGCCTTTTTCTCATTATGTGTTATCTTTATGTGTGAAAGTAAGGTTAACCTCATTAGGGGCCAGAATTAATTTAACTTCAAAAAGATTCCAACTTTCCAACTTTAGTTAGATAATCTCCCCTTCTATAAGTCACTCATCAAGATGTCATCTGCAAGTGCTATAGTAGTCAGATCTTCTTGTGGGTGGTTGTTAACAGCTATCCTTCCTGAGGGTTGTCCATGGCATCAATTTTTCCAAAGTATATAAATCTACTGAAAGCTCTATAAACACAACTAAAGGTCAAGACCACAATAAATAGGCCTCACACTATGACTATTTATTGTTTGACAGATGCTTGGTTGGTAAATGCCTTCAGTGGAGTCTTGCCTGATCTGAATTAGGGGAAGAGCCTGGGATGGGCTGGAGTTGGGTGTATATACTTGGCCCATTTTTACACACATAGAAAGATTGGTGTGGCAGAGAGTGAAAAAGCATAAAGCCTGAGCTCTGTTCTGTTGAACTGATGCATATGATGACGATGATGATGATTCATCACTATGTGTTATGTGTACTAAATAACTTGTATACATTCTCCTATTTACTTCTCATAGCAATAATACATATTATTATTAACAAAACAATAGTATGTTATGATATAATAATATATAATTTGACCTATTATAATGATTATAATATTTTAGTATAGCATTAATATCCTCTATTACAGATGAGAAAAATGAGACTCACTGTGTGGTTAAATAGTCTTTCCACAATCCTTCAACCAATAAATGGTGACATTAGGATTAAAACCATTCTGACTCCAAAACCAGTACTATTGGCTACCAAAGCTTTTGATCTTGAGCAAATCACTTCATTTATCTCAACCTTTTTTCTGTATCTGTAAGAAAAGGAAAATATTTGAGTGATTTCTAGCTCTGAAATTTTCTATCACAACAGAATTTGTGATTCAACAAGAGTCAACACTTTAGTATAGCACCACCAAAAGAATGATACATAACAATGTATTAACACTAGAGGGAAAAAAAAAACCAGGGATATATTATAAATACTACACAGGCATGA